>NW_008690603.1:21881-41511 GCF_000695815.1 Acanthisitta chloris | reverse complement strand
CTGGAGTAAATAAAAACCTTCTCTTTTATACTCCAACATACTTTTAAACTTTCCTATGTCAATATTTATGTTCCTCTTAAATCTGTGCAGAAAAGAGAAAACTCTGAATTTTTCATTGCAAAAGATGTCTCTGTTTGTATATGAGAGAGTTTGATGACCTCAATAAATAAAAGTTTCAAAATGCCAAAGAAGAAATATTTTTCTTATGGTGTTACACACAATTTTTAAAAACATACTGAAGTAGTCATTATGCAATATGGAAAGCCTGGTCTTCTGTGTGAAATACAATGGGTAGTTGTGTGAAGTACATCAGACAGAGATGACACACTGGCTTTTCAAGAGAAGCATTTTAAAATTATTTTTTGTGAGGTTCCAAAATAAAAAACTATTGTTTCTAGAATTCAATTTTGGTGGGTCTTTTTTTCCTGCTATTGTCTTTTTCATTCTGTCTTTTGAATATATCCTCCTTGTGGGAAGAGCACTTTGATTAAAAATTCCTGAGCAGCTTTATTGTCATTCTCACAAAGGCAGGTTGCACGTTACGTGCATAAGAGCATGAAAGTGGATCCTGTGATGAACTGAGCACCATATTTCCTCCAATCTTCTTCTCTGGGATAGTTACATAAATGGATGTGACTATGAATAAATCTAGCCAGTAGAAGTATATCTCTCAATCTTCATTTAACAGAAAGAACACTGGGTTACAGCAGCACATTCTTGAAGTTATTTTGTGATGTACCTTGTTTTAGTCATGTGCTTCTTTGGTCAACAAAAGCAGTCCCTCTGCTCTGTTCTTCACGTCTTGTTTCAGTGTGTCACAGAGCTTTTATATATTAAAATGGCACAAACCTTCTGTTTTTTTGCTTTTCTTTATACATATTCAATATTACAAAGGATGGAAAGAGGAAAGAATACTTATAAAAAAATACATTACCTTTAAATGACCTAAAACCTCATAAAACCTTAATTGGACCAGGCCTGAATGAAACTTCTTGTCCTAATTGTACACTTTTGAAACATGGTATGAAGGCACCATTGTGTCCTTATTGGGTTCCTCTTTGCCACTGTTTTAATGATTTTCTGCATTAAAATTTCTAAATGAGTAAATGCACTAAGTTGTTTATGAGTTTCAGATGGGAGAAAGAAATAACAAAATGAAAGAAAACAACTCTTAGAATATTGTACTTCATCTTAGCTGAGTTGGATTATTGCTAAAAAGTTCACGATTTTTTAAAAAAATGATTTATATAGGTTGGGGACAAGATAACCCATAGATTTCTAGGATCTGACATGTAAGAAACTTGAACTGTCAGCCATAACAAGGTTCTGCCAGATTCTTCACAGTCTCTTCTTCCAGAAGTTATTTAACAATGATTTGTACAATGTGACTTTGTCTACCAAAAGCTCTGACGATTTTCCCATTTCATTCCTGTTATGCTGTATTCAATGGTCTTCTGATAATTCAGGTTTCTTCCAAGACCAAATGATCTACACTCAGAAGTGCTGGGAGCCAGATCCTACTTTCACACTGTTCTTTCACCTATAGGCCACAGAGACTTGGAGCTAAGCAATGGATTCTCCCAGGTAGACACATCAAGTTGTTTACGTGCAGGTTAAATCATAGTACTGAGTTTCCATTAATAACTCCTGAAAAATCATTTTTTCCTTCTTTTGGGAAAAAATGTGGTAAGTGGGGATAAAGACCTTATGGAGTTGTCAACTTGATTTTTGAAACACTGTGAGAGGGGAGATTCAGATTAGATATTAGGAAAAAAATAAATAAACACTGAGAGATTGGTTAGGCATTGGAATAAGCTACCCAGGGATGTGGTGAGGTCTCTCGAAGTGTGTAAGAGGCATCTGGATGTGGCATTTGGGGATATGGCTTAAGGGTGATTCTGGTGGTGCTTTGGACTAGATGATCTTGAAGGTCTTATCCAACCTTGATTATTCTCTAATTCTGTGATCCTGAGTTCTCTGAAATTGAGAGAAATTGTGTCTTCTGCACAGTGTCTTAATTTTATGTATCAGAACATGCTACATTTTACAAATGGATCCTGTTACTTTAAACATGCTATTAGTTTTTTTTCAGGACTATTACTTCTCCACTAGCACAAACACTGAGTCTGACAGAATATTAAATTTGTCCATCTGTTAATTTATTGATACTAGTTTGATTCACCTTACTTCGGGAATTATCTGTGTATTAATGCATTCTCTTCACCCAAATTCATTCCTGATGTAGCTAAATTTATGCCATGGGCCATTAAATTTCATATTCTGCCGTAAACTCATTCATCTAGACTGTCAGGGCTAGCCTGTAAAGAGCTTTTTACAGAATTGCCTTAGGAAAAGGCAACTTCCCTTAGTATTTTAAGGTGGTTTATTTTTATAATGCTGTGCTGGTTTGAGCTGAAGTAGAGTTAACTTTCTTCACAGAGGCTAGTATGGGGCTATGTTTGGGTTTTGTGCAGAACACAGAGTTGATAATGCAGAGATGTTTTTGTTATTGCTGAGCAGAGCTTACATAGAGTCAAGGCCTTTGCTGCTTTCTGTACTGCCACGCTGGCAAGGAAGTTGGGGATGCATGGGAGATTGGGAGGAGACACAGCTGGGACAGGTGACCCAAACTGACCAAAGGGATATTCCATACCATAGGACATCATGCTCAGTATATAAGGTGGGAGGAAGAAGGAGGAAGGGGGGACATCTGGAGTGATGGCGTCTGTCTTCCCAAGAAACCTTTACGTGTGATGGTCCCTGCTCTCCTGGAGATGGCTGAACACCTCCTGTCTGTGGGAAGCAGTGAATTAATTCCTTGTTTTGCTTTGCTTGCGTGTGCAGCTTTTGCTTTCTCTATTAAACTGTCTTTATCTCAACCCATGAGTTTTTGTAGCTTTTACCCTTCTGATTCTCTCCCCAATCCTACTGGTGGGGGAGTGAATGAGAGGCTGTGTGGTTCTTGGCTGCTGCTGGGGTTAAACCACGACAAATGCTTTGCCTGCCTGGGTTTATTGAAACCTGTATTAAATGCAGAAAAGAAACACAGGAACAAATCATAGTTGGGCTTGACTTTGATGCCTCTTTCTCTACCCATAAAATATCCTGTTAGAAACTTTTATGACTTGTCCCTAACCCATTTAAATTAAAAATATATAATTCACATAACTGACTGATGAACCTCTACTACTGCAATGTTTTTGCCAGCTGGTCTGGGGTTTACATTTGTTCACGTGGTACCTTGAATCCTTCAATTGTGAAAGTTCAGTGCCTTCTAAAATGGAGTCTTATGTTAGAATTTAATAGAAATAAATATTCACTCAGTGCAAACAAGTCTTGCTTGTGGTAAGGCAAACAGCTTTCCAGGAACAGACCTGAGAGTGCTTCCTTCTGCACTAAGCTACCTGTGGCAACGAAGAGTAGACGCAAAGGAAGTACAACCACTGGTAAAAAATTAAAGAGTGAAGAAGGGTAAGTGAGGAACAAATAAGAATTCCTCACCGTGAGATATGAATCAGAAGGCTTTTCAAATTTCTGCCATGTGTATTTATATCAGCAAACATTTGCAGGCCTTTGGGATTTTCTTTAATGCAACTACAGCATGTTAATTGTTAACATCTGAAATGAAGATAAATAATAGAAATAACAGGATATAGAAATAACAACAAAATAATAATACTAGGAAGAACAAGAAAAAAGGGGGGAAAAACCTGAATGATTTATCTCTATCTAAGGTGATATCATATTGCCCTTCACTGAATATTACCTTATCAAGAGGGATGAAAAGCTTAAAAAAGCCTCCAACAACCATCTATTCCCTTCAGAAATTTGGAGAAATTCTGGTGTGAAATCTGAGATTTGCATTCAGATGATCTCCAGCAAATGAAAAGGGTACATTTGGAACACCATCAGCTCAGGAGTTACTCTGCCAGCAGCTGGATGATTGCCTCATTCTGCTGCAGAAATGTTGCCCCTCAAGGCTCAGTTAATGCCATATCCATATTCATCTCCCATTGGCACATGCAGTTTCAAACTCTGTTTTCACTGGCACATGTGCTTTCCTGGAAGAAACATTTAAAAAGGAAAATGGAACAGGAAGTAAAGTTTCCTCTAAACCACTGTGTCAAAGATTATTAAAATTCTGATATGTTAGAAGAACAACTGATTAGAACCAGCAAAGACAACATACATTTAAAAATATATTTGGGGCTGAAATGGTTTCATATATTTACAAAGACAAACACAACAACAAAATGTGGAAAAAGATTGATAACAGGAGACAAAAGTTAAGTTTTATGTTGTTTTTGCAAGGAAACAAATATAGGAGTGTTGACCTTAATGATGCATTTGGACACTTTTCAGCATTCATGGAAAAGGTTACTAAAATTGCAATTTTCCTTCCTTGGATGATTTGTTTTGTAGATTAAAGTAGTGCCTAAATGCCAGAAGTGAGATCAAGATTTTGCAGTGCTGAATGTCATAAAATAAAAGAAATGTTATAAAGCCAACCCTTCTCATAAAGACCACTGAAGAAATCATGAAAATGTTACAAAAGAGTTTTCATAAATGAACAGTTTTCTTGGACCAAAAACTTCAGGAAATTTTCTAATACACCTCAGTGAAAAGATAGGAATTCCATTGTAGCTCTTAGTTTTCTTTAAGTAATATTTCTGCAAAGTTTATCTGATATGCTATTGAGTATACAAACTCCTGACAGTTATTTCGGGGCATGTTTGTGAACCTTGAAATTTTCATGAAAACTCATTTAGGAGTGCTTTGTTAGCTATATTAATTTGTAAATCTTTAAAAGAGAGCACAAACATTGTGATAATTCAGAGAGCAAATACAAGGAACAGAGTAAGTAGCATAGAAACCCATTACTCTGCCACAGGTGAAAAACAAAGAGAAACTCTGCAAGCTCAACAGCAAGCAAACAAAAAAAGTGATTAAAAGAATTTCATATAACACAGATGTATTTTGTGAAACTCATTAGCACAAATTATCACCACTTGACAGTCTTGTGCTTTTTACTCAATGTTCAGTGTAAACACAGTTATGAATTAAACTGCATTTTCATATTCATATTGTTAGAGCTCTTCCATTTCCTTTAATAGTGTTAAGGGTTGACCATGGGTTGACCAAACTGGAACAGAAAGTGATACACCTGTCAGGATGGGTTGGAGTCTTCTTTGGCTTTGTACAATTTGTATAATTTATCTTCATTCCAAAGTACATTTCTATACACATTTCAATACGGTGCCACATTTTCATCTTTTCAGGATATATAAAAAAACTACAGGTCAGAAAGCAGATTGTAATGGTGTCATCCTTCTGGTACCCAGGTGTAAATATTTACCTCCCTTACCTGAGACAATCAGACCAGTCATGCAAAGGATACAGCACATGAAGGTCAGCTGGCCCTCCTTGACTGAATATATAGTGGAGACAGAAGAAGCTGCCTGAATTTAGCACCTGTGTTTAGCTACTGAAGTTTGACCTCTGGGTTTTCTGTTGAATTCCCAGCTGCTGTTCAGTGATCTCACAACAGCAATATCAAAGAAGTCAGCTTTGGAAAGAAAGCAGATTTAGTTGCTATATTCTGTTCTCTGCTGCCCTTGGGACTAGAATATCATGGAAATGGCATGTTAAGCTACATCTTAAAGGTGACCCAGAATGCAATCTGGCAGTAAAAGAAAAAGTGTCCTTGTGAAATGGAAGAGAAAATTGGTACTACAGGTCAGATTAAATATGAGGGACTCCAAGGAATTGCTTGTGGTCTGTCTTTTTAGACAATATTTCAGGAAATGAGATCTGAAATTTGCATGAAATATAGGCATGGGTTAGACATCATTTTATTGCTATTGGCTATTTCCTTTTGGCTTGCTGATTAGGAGCAGCTGCTGGTTTTAATTTAAGTTTTCTATTTTTGGCAAGGATTCCTGCATCTATAAATGGATACTTTTTTTTTTTCAGGATCTAGAGGTATTTATTACAAATAGAGAACAATAACAGATAATAACCATTTTGAGCTGAAAAGATACTGTAAGGCCAGTTGGCTTCCTGTGACTCAGTGACCTTTTGGTATTAGAAACCACTTGCTGCTGTTGGTTATATCAAAGTTTTGCAGCTGGGTTGCAACAATGACAGAAATATTTGCTGGACCCCCATGCTGCCATCTCAGAGCAGCCAATAAGCCTCTTTAAGCAGGGGGAGGGAACCTATTCACTATATTTCAAAAGAACTCCCTGCTTGGATAGGGTCTGCTCTGGTGGAAAAGACTGTTGGGAAGGGCATTGACTTTATTAAGACACCCCAGTGGTTTTGCTGCTTAGTGAATCAAGCTGTGCCTATAATTGACCCTGGTTTTGTTTCTTTTCTCTCTTTTTGTTTTACCTGAAACACTATTCTTTCCCAATTCTGGTTCCCAAACTGTTCTTATAATCAAATGTAAGTAAAATACTTCTTACTAAAGCACCTGCAAGAAGGTCCTGGCAGTGTATGTTTTAAAAGAGTCTGGAATAAGAAACAAAAACAAAGCCAAAGTAAAAATCTTTAGGATAGCTGAATATTGAAAATTTCTAGCTGTGAACAAAAAAATTTGATTTTTTAATCTCTTGAAATGTGACTCAAGGATGCTGAGTTATAATGAATGTTTTTGGAGTCTGAGGTGGAAGCAAGGTGTGTGCCATCAGTGTTAGAACCATTTTTTGCACAGAGCATTTTTCAGGAGAAAAAGGTGTCACATGTATACAGAGATGCAGTGGTTGAAAGTTTCTCTTTAACAGCATAATTTTATGGAAACTGGAATAATTTTATGGAAGTGTCTTCTTTCCTAAGAGTCCAGCTTGCCTTTTCTCTTCAGCATTTGCACTTTTTATGCCACAACATGGGGAAGTTTCTGTTCATGATGTCAAACCTTAGATATTATGATTGTGTTCAGTCATAATCTAAATGAGTTCATTTCAGGATAAAGCATTTAGAATTTGGAAGTAAAAAAGATCACACTTTTGGGCTATTCTCCTAGAAGGAGTTTCTACTTCCTAAAACCCAAGGTCAATACAGCCACTTGTACCCCACATCAGTATGGATGCCACTTAACACACTTAATCCCACTGAAGTGTCTTTTTCTCACATAGTGGTATAGCATAGCTAGCATGGCAATAAGGTGCTGTTTTACTCTATGCTACTTGGCATTTTTGTGTGAAACATGCCATATAGAAAGCATTCCTGTAGTTTCTTTTAGAGCCTGAATAATCTGGGATGGTGACTTCCAAGGTTAACAGCCACTTAGTGCAATTGTCACACTGTAAACAGTTAGAAACTGCAAGGCTACCTGGGTCAGACCCAAGTGGGAATCAAGAACTCCTCTCCTTGAAGTGCACATATTATTGACAGGCTGGCTGAGTGGGATTCAGCTTGGAATTGTAGGAGTGGGGTTTAGTTTAGGACATATGAATTCTATGCAGCTCACCCTGAAATATGTGTGGTCAGCTGATTCTTGGCTCCTCTGCTGCTTCTCTTCATATTATGTCAACCTCTTCATATATCAAAGGCTAATCATAGGCAAGAAATTCTTATTTCTTGTCATAACCAGCAGAATTCCTCTATAAATTTGAGTCTTATGGAAACAAACCACAATGGGCTTCTCCTCAGCCATGTGTTAGCCACTAGCAAGGAGCAAAAGAAACCAGTGTTCCAGCACAATCAAGCTCCTTGTGATGCTCTTGCCACATGTGCAGCATCATTATCCTTCCATTAATTTCAAATTAATAGCTCTTACTTTGGATAATGGTGACAGGGAAGAGGGGGGATGGGGGAGAGACATAACTAGTTAAAATGCAACAAAACCAGCAAAACAAAATAAAAACCTGCATCCCAACCTTTCTTAATAACTTTTAATCCTAAATGTCTGGACAGAATTAGTGAGTGGCAGTGACTAAAGGGAGATTCCTTGTTTAGCTTCTCACTGGATGGAGAGAAAATGACTGAGTTTCCCTGGAAATTTATCTAGTAAATTAGAAAAAAATCAGGCAGTAGATCAAAGTGCTTTGGCCCTTGGGTTAATTTAAAACATTGAACCTGTTCCTGTCTTTGAAAAATGCAGCCATATATTCACAGTGTTGCCTCTGCAATCATACTACTTAAAGCCAAAGGTCTCAAAGCACACTAGGAACTTTAAGCTTCACTAATTTCTCCAAAGAGTTGTTACTTGAGGAGAAGGAATAAGGAGCTTGATCTTAATTGCACAGTCTAATTTTAAATCTTTTATGGGTACTGGACTCAAGAGGAAAATGACTTCAAGCAAGGCTGGTATGTCCCTATGAGCATGCCATATTTGACACCAGGGATAGTGTGACCTGGGGTGTCTGTAGATCTGGGAGACATTGAGAAACTTGGAACACACTCTGATCTATACATTGACCTCATACAGCCACAAACCCATGAAGTCTCCACATTTATTTCTGTACTGCCCTGAACTATGAGTCACTTAGACATGTAATATCCTGCCTTATTCCTGTCTTTATCCAAGAGACTGGACTCTGAGATTCTAATGCAGCTAATACTTTAGGCATACTGGGACACAAAGAGTACATGAAATATGCCTGGTACTCTCTGACTAGGTGGCCATGAAATTCTGCTTTAGACTACTCTATCTGGTACTGCTAGACTTCCTTAGTCTCCAAAAAGTGCAAAAAACCTTTTTATTGGAAATGGTCCTCAACTCGCTCTAACTTCTGACCATGACTAGGTGTCTTCTTGGAGAAGACAAGTTGCTGTGGACAGAAAATATTCTAGGGACTGTTGATTACAATCTAATTGTCATTTAAATCTATCCCTTTCTATCAGATTTGAATAACACTGAATATCACTTTCAGACATGGGTGTTGTTGGGACTCAGAAGACAGAAAGTCCAAAAAAACGAATGCTTGAGCCTTTCCTCAGGAAATAAGGTGAATGAAATCTTTCATGAATTGTATAGCATTCCACGAAATCTTTCATGAATTGTATAGCATTCTGTAATATTTTTCCACTACCCAAATCTGGAGTTGCTCCACTGATCTCACGACAAAGTAGGGTAATATAAAATGTAAATTAAAGAGAGCCTATTAAAGAAATTGAGCTCCTGAAATGCTAATTGCAACAAAAAGAAAATTAAAAGTTTACCAAGAGTGCAATAAAAGAAGGAATTGAAATATTCTACACGTACTCAGATATAGCACTTAATTGGTGCTGAGCAAGTTTAAGTTAGGCAGCTAACAAGATAAACACTTTTGATGACAGAAAATTAATGTTGTGTCACAGCAAAAGGCTATTTTATTTGATATTTCATGCTTTATACATGTTATATGACAATTTAATTAAACATCGAAGTAATCCAGGCAAATAATTTCCTAGTGAAATAAACCAAGAATGAACAACTTCCTTTTCCATAAAGGATCAATGCAGTATGACATCAGATTTATGCTTTATGACTCTTCAATCTTAAATTTTATGCCAAAATTAATGAGACAAAATAGATTTCTAGGGACTATTTTTTCACCATCACACACACATGGTAAGTCAATTAATTTTCAATGGAAAGAAACTCAAATAGAGAAACAGACAGGCTTCTTGCTATAGTATTACTTTGTAATTTTAATGTTGCTAAATCTCAATGGGAGGAGGAAAAGAAAGACTTTCTGTCCAGATCAGTCAGGAGTACTTTTGGAACACTTTGACTGACACCATGCCCTGTAACCTCTTGACTTTAACAGAAGTTTAAAGGAAAAATTATTGGAACATGTCACGTGATTCTGAATTAGTTAATTTAAATCAAGAACATTTTTTGTCTGCTGAATTCTATTAGGATATTAATAAGAATATTACTAATTATTTTAATATTTCTTGTAAACAATTTTTTGTCTGCTGAATTCTATTAGGACGTTAATAAGAATATTACTAATTATCTTAATATTTCTTGTAAACTTCATTGATTTTTTGCTATTTTTCAGTTTCAAATAAGTGAAATGTTTTTTCTCTTGTAAACTAGACATAATTTCAGGACTAGGCTCAGTGACATGACTTGGGACAGATAGAACAGGTGTGCATGTATTTCATGTATGTTTTGCTCATCTGTGGGTGTATCTTTGGTCTGACAACGTGTGTGAAAAGCTTAAGCTGCTGTTGCTGCTGGTTGCATCAAGCTTTAGGTGAAGAACATTTTTAGTTTATGGTGCATTTTCCCTCAGGTAAAGCTGACCAAAGGCGAGGAAAGGCAAACAAGGAGATTGCCTTGCCCAGCCTCAGAGCAGGTCAATGATAAAAGTGTATCCTTTATGGATGTCTATTGTTGGATGAGATGAGTCCCACAGGAAGGCCCTAGAAATGTCTGCCTGGGGGAAGAAGATAATTTGCAAGACTGAAAGATTTTGCAAATATTGGAAGGCTGTTCTACAACTAGACATGTCTGGTTTCATGTCCCCAGTGTTTCTTCTTGATAGCCTATATTTGTATTTTGATTTTTTTAATGTAAAACATGAGCAAATATTTTACTGACAGGAACATTCGAAACCTGCACTTTCTACTTCTAGCAAGATGGTTCTAAATTCTTTTATAAACTACTATAATTAAGATTTTTCTTTTTTTATTCATTGGGAAATGAAATACTTTTCTTCCCATAAAGTGTGCCCATATTTAAAAATGTTTAGAGAATATAAAAAATGCTTAAAGACCAATGTATTTATCCTTCAAGGGATAATAAAAAGTAAACATTTGCTTGCATAATTCAGGAACAGGGATCTCTATTAAACAGTACAGATAGCTATACCAGATTAACAGCAACAAATAAATGAATATACAGTGTAGAATACATGTGTGCATTAGCTTATCTACAACACTTTGCTTTGTGCCATTTTCACAACCTCCCACAATTTTTATGCATATTTCTTTACACATTAAAAGACCTCTAAAGGCTTCCTAAAATGTTCTGTTGGTGATAAGCATCTTTTTCCTTAATCAACCATTAAGAATATAATTACCCTGTGGAGAGCTGACTGTGGCTGGCTACCAGGAGGTCACCTGGCTGCTCTCTCACTCCTCCTTCTGAACAGAGCAGGGATAGAAATTACGAAGGAAAACTTCATAGCCTGAGAAAAAGGCAGCAAATATTCTAATATTTTGTCATCTTCAAGCAATCTGATAGAGATTAATTAGCAGAGGATATGATATTGGATTGTTAAAAATGACTTAATTTCTATATAATATAATCATTGAAGAAAATCCATCTAAAGGAAGTTGTGTATCTGGGTGCTAAATATTTAACTTTTTAAAATACTTTCTTTCCAACAAAGACTGAAACTAATGTGTGGTTATATCTGAAAAAGATTTCAAAGGCTTAAAATATGAATATATGATCATGATAAATTGTTTCCTGAAATAAATGTCCCAGAACTTTGCAGGAGAGGTGTCCACTATTAGAGATATTCTTGCTCAGTGAGAATAATAGCTAGAAGAATTCAACTGAGAAAATAAAATCATGGTGAAAATGTTTTGGATAGAGTACTTTTAATTCCACAAAGTTGTTTTCACAAAACACTAGGCTGATACAGCAGGATTGGTGAATGTTTGTAACAAACACGTCATTGATGAGTCAATGAGGAATGATGGAACAGTGAGGCCTGTTGGTTGAAGGATGTGCTTTCAGATCTAGAGGTACATATGAAGCTACATAACGTCAGGTATTGATGAAAAACACCTGAGGCTGCAAAACAGTGATGGTAAGAGAGTTGTGAGCTAAAAAAAGACAATAATTTCATCTGTTGCCACTGACAGAAGGCAGAAAAACATGAAGAAGAAAGGAAATTGTGCCTGTCAGTTAACCTTTCCTCTTTCTTTGCTACCTCCCTCATTTGAAATATGGTGATCATCTCAGATTATTGTTATATGTCTTACTTTATGTAGGATGCCAAAAGAATAGACAGCTACAAATTTGAATACTGAAGCAACTAAGCAATGACTCATGCAAAGTCTGGTAAACATAAGGACTGGGTACAGCAAAGACTGTAAACCTTCAAAGGGAGCATAGGTTTATTTCTAAATCGTAAATATTAAAAATAGAATTGCGGAAGTATTTTGTAACAAATAATTTCTGAAGAAAATTTCAATTTTTTATTCTGGCCAAAAACGAATTGACAAATTTTCTAGGTGTCTTGTCAGCAAGAATATTGTGCTTGGTTCATCTAAACAGGTGAATATTTAGTTGCTAGAGCTTTCCAATTGTTCTGTCTTCATGATGCTGTTGGATGATACTTTCAGCATTTCCTGCTTCAAATAACAGTCAGTAGAAAATCACGATTTAAAAAAAAATATTCTTGTTTCCCCACAGCTGTTATATCTGAAAGTTAAGATTGTATAGCTTGTTTTTTTGTGTTAGGCCACACTTTAGTAGGATTTAGGCCACTTTTCTACCTGAACATTAATAAGTTTCTCTACTATGGGACACAAAGTCTCAAGTATACTTTAACATTAGAGTTGGCTCCAAAGTGCTTCAGTGTGAGTGCTAAGGCAATTTGTTGCTGCCAAAAACTGTGAAGAAACTGTCAGAGTGTGCAGGACAAGCAGTATGTTCAGAGATGACATTTAGAAATGGAGTCAGAGAAGATGACAACCCATCATTTGCATGATGTCAGCAGCTTCTTCAGAGATCAAGAGACTTGTATATACCTCCCAGCCCAGAGTGGAGGTATTGTGCCTCTCAAACTAGCAAAACATAAACTAATCTCAGTAGTAAAAACCAATAAAACAAGAGGTAAGGGATGCAAATTGATGCACAGGAAGTTCTACCTGAAGACAAGGAAGAGCTTCTTTACTGTGTGAGTCATTGAGCCCTGGAACAGATTGCCCAGAGAGGCCATGGATTCTCCTTCACTGGAGGTATTCAAGAACTGTCTGGACACAATCCTGATCCATGTGCTCTAGGATGGCCCTGCCTGAGTAGGGAGGTTGGACCAGATGACCCATTCTAGTCGCTTCCAACCTAACTGATTCTATGATTAGTATAACAGAAACACAAGGCACAGATTTTGAAACCCTTCAGCCAAAAATAGCTATCACATAAGGAAGATAAATAAAACACCTTGTCTGAGGCATGGCCTTTCTACCTTAATTGCTGTGCAATGTGAAGACCACAAGTAACTGTATATTTTGGATCCAGTGTGGAACAAGAGCCCTTTTCACTGTCTTAAATAAAGAGAAATGGGGGCTGGAACCAAGTTTCTCAGTTCTTAACATTTTCTTAGTGGAACAAGAGCCCTTTTCACTGTCTTGAATAAAGAAGAAAATGAAACTGGGGCTGGAACCAAGTTTCTCACTTCTTAACATTTTCTTTACCACCATGCACAATGTCTCTGCAAAATGTAAAGCTTCTACTTGATAGGGCCCTCCCCACTCTCATACACAGAGATCATGTTGTGTTTCTCTGAAAAGATAAGGTAATATGAACTGAGTTTGTAAAAGGAGAGCATACTTTGTCCATCCATTTAAGATGAAATTCATCCTTAACATTTTGTAAGCAAAGATTTACACAGGTGACCCAGATTTGAACCTAACAGATAGGTAAAGCTATGTTCTTTGTTGGTGTGAATTGCCACTGTTTTATTCAAGATTTTCATATTTTTCTTATGCTTGTTGAAAACAGGTATTTGATGACCTGACTGTATTGGTTCATCTCCTTACAAAGTTGAATCTGTGAGATTCTAGCTCTCAGCAGGCCAGACCAAACACAAAGCTGTTTTAGTGGTTGTTGTTTTATGAATTAATGGGAATTTTGTCACAGGCTTCAAAGGCATTAGATTGGAGTTGTTGTTTTATGAATTAATGGGAATTTGTCACAGGCTTCAAAGGCAATAGATTGGACCACTGTTTCTGCATGTTATAATCATTGCCTCTAACTCTGGGGTCTTAGGTTGTAGATAAACATATAAAAGGAAGAAAAATGAATACAGATATCTCAATTTCCCCCCAAGTGTGTTCTAAAGAGTTAGACCCAGTGGTACTACTTTGCTTAGGCATGCATTATCTATGTTTTTCCATAAAAACTTAAAACACTTTTAAATTTGTCATTATAGTAAGGTTTGCTTTGCATTTTTTTCAATTTTTTAAAAAATTTTCATTTACAGCTCTACTGATATATTAACGTTCTGTCCAATCAGTGAAAACATAATCAAATATAAGATTTTTTTTAAAGCTTTCTCATTCCACTGAGCAGCAAAAGCACTCAGGAAGTATCAGATATAAAATAATTTTACAATTAAATGCATTTCTTTCTTCCTAGAAAATGCAGACAGAGCAACTTGCCCCAGGGGTACTTGAAATTTTGTTGTTCCATGTTTTTGAGCTGAATAAAGATTTTCAGCCCTTAAGTAGCCAATTCCTTCTCTCTAAATTTGTGCTAAATGCTCAGGACTTTGTGTCTTACAAATGTAAAAAGAATATACTAATTTAATTGCAGTGCTAAGTGTATAAAACCAGTGAAAACCCCTCTGGACCTTGTTTCCTTCACCCTTGTACAATGAATCAATGTCTTGGCATTGTGGTCTGATGACCCTGATAACTAGAATAGTTTACTCAGTGTAACAACACAGATTGTGTTGAAAAGTATCCACACGTCACAGATTCACACAATGGCTTTTGACAGCTTAAATCTCTAACATCTCAGCAGCCTATAGTGGCAGATAAGGGCTCTGCTGTACAGTGTTTATGTACTTGGATTGGAAATGCATCTCCAGCTGGAACTGAAATCCCACTGTCTGTGGCATTACTATGAACTTGTGTGCAAAAAGATTAGGCACATTTTTAAGCACTTATGTTGTCTGATTCCCTACTGGACTGTGTTAGTTGGAGGGCATGGTGGTATCCATTAGGCTTCTCAAGGCAAGTGCAGTGAGTATGTTTATGTTCCCCTGAATCAACTGTGCTCAGTAAGCAGAACAGACTTTCTTATAATCACAGCATAGTTTAGGTTGGGAAAGGCCTTTTAAGATCATCAACCATTAACCCAACAGTGCCAAATCCCCCACTAAACCATGTCCCTAAGCACCACATCTACAGTCTATTAAATCCCTCCTAAATGGTGACACCACCACTTCTCTGGGTAGCCTTTTCCAGTGCTTGAGCATTCTTTCAGTGAAGAAAAGTTTCCTAATAAATAATCTAAACCTCATCTGGTGCAACTTGAGGCCATTTCTTCTCATCTTGAAGATTTTTCTTGCTTGGAAAGGGGGCTGTATGCTGATGACTACTGAGAAGAACTGTGTTCTGGTCTGTTTTGCTATGTTTCTCTAGACCAGCTGCCCTGAAAATTTATGTTAGGCAAAATGTCTCTCATGGACACTGTGCTGGAGTTCCTTCCAGAACTTCAGGATTGATTGTCTCAATCATCATCATTCCTTTATTAACACACAGCAGCAAAATAGTCAGCCTTGAGCTGCATTGTGAGCAAACAAGGGATATGATGGTAGCTCTGCATCTCTGACAATATGTTGTCCCTGGGAAAATGCCTGAATTATCTTTGCTGAAAGCCACCAGTGGAGGAAATCCCAGGAATTCTCTTGCATCCAGAGGTATTCTTATATTGTGACAAGTCCTGTTTGGTACCTGGTGTTCTTGTGGTCCTTTTTCCCACTCTGATTTCAATGTGAGCTTTACTTAAGGAAACAGTGAATAATGATAACGAAAGGGAAAGGGAGAAAGAAAGGGAAAGGGAAATAAGGGGGAGAGAACACGAGAGGGACAAGTTGGGAAAAATGAATAAAGAAAAATAAAAAGAAAGAAAAACATAGAAAAAAAAAAAACAAAGAAAAAAGGCTACATTCTGATAGTGATACCAATCTTAAAGAGTAGTTTCTGTAGTGGTACAAGTCTAATGATTTCACTTGGACACATCCTAACATTGCTCCAGAGGAACAAGGCATGAAGAATTTGTCTCATAGATGCTTCTCACAGAATAAAGTAGCCAGGGCATGAGTCACAGTGTATTATGGTTTTCATGGTTGCCTGACAAGATTTGGTGGGGAGAAGACAATCCAAAAAATATTTTATTGCTCTCTAGTTACCTTTCGGGGTTCAAACATATTTTATTGCTCTCTAGTTACCTTTTGGAGTTCAACCCTGCTGGGTCCTTTGCATTCTATGTATTACGATTCTTTTCCTTGATACACTTGTGTTCAGCTTTAAGTGTATGAGATGTCCTGGCAGTTCAAGCTGAATGTGTGTTCAAATGTTGCAATAAAGCTGTGGTATTCTGCACTTCACAAGATAAAGGCTCTTCAGAGGATCTTGAAATCCTTGTGAAGCATCACTTAATTGACCTTCATGATATCTCTGCAAAGAATGCTGTATTGTTCCATTTCTTAGGACACTAAACTGAGCTTTGAAAGGTAAAGGGCATGATCCATCTGGAAAGTGTAAAGAAAGGAATTAAAATATCTGGACTACCAATGCCATCATGTATGTACTAAACAACTTAAGCCATGAAAATGCCATTAAGCCTTTTTTTCTGTAGCCCTGAAGATAAGTAAATACTATTTTCTCATTGTCAGTAACAGACCACAGACTTCACAGAATTACAGAATCATTTAAGTTGGAAAAGAACTCCAAGATCTTTGAGTCCAACCTTTGACCAGTTGCCACCTTGCCAAGCAGACCATAGCACTAAGTGCCATATCCTGTCGTTCCTTGAACATACTAAGTGCCATATCCTGTCGTTCCTTGGACATCTCTAGGGGTGGTGAGTCCACCACCTCCCTGGGCAGCACCAATGCCTGACCACCCTTTCAGTGAAGAAATTCTTCCTGATGTCCAGTCTGAACCTCCCCTGGTGCTGCCTGAAGCCATTTTCTCTTGTCCAGTCACTTAAGACCAGGGAGAAGTGGCCAACACACACATGGCTACAACTTCCTTTCAGGCAATTATAGAAAGTGACAAAGTCTCCCCTGAGCCTCCTTTTCTCCGGGCTGGACACTCTCAGATCCCTCAGCTGTTCCTCATAAGAGTTGCTCTCTAGACCCTTCACCAGCTCCATTGCCCTTCTTTGGACATAGTCCAGCACCTCAATGTCTTTCTTGAAGTGAGGGACCCAGAACTGGACACGGGATTTGAGATGGAGCCTCACCAGTGCCAGTACAGAGGGAGAATCACTGGCCACACCATTTTTGATAGAAGCCAGGATGTTATTGGCCTTCTTGGCCACCTGGCCACACTGCTGGCTCATGTTCAGTCACTGTTGACCAGGTCCTTTTCCACTGGGCAGCTTTCCAGCTACTCTGCCCCAATCCTGCAGCACTGTGTGGGGTTGTTGTGGCCAAAGTGCAGGACCTGGCACTTTGCCTTATTGAACCAAATTAACTCTGCAAGACTTCAGGACTTGTCAGTTTTTGTTTCAACTTGACCTTCCTTGCCTGGAATTTTATTTAAGTGTCTTTATCTGTAGCAGCAATCCTAATACCAGGGAGCTATCGCCTAATTTATTTTAATTTCACTTATTTCTGTATAATTGTGGTGCATAGCCATAATTTTCAGATAGAGAGTGATAAAAAGTATTTTGTGTAGCATCCACTACCATGGCTCAAGCATAATGATGTAGTGAAGGGGAGAATTGTCTCTCCTTCTTGATGTATAATATAGTATACATTGTATAATAGATACTCTCTATATAAGTATAATAGTTCTCTGAAGTGAGAACATGGGATGCTAATGAGCCAGAAGCGTGTGCGCTAGCAGCCTGGAAAGCAAACTGAGTTCTGGGCTGCGTCAAAAAGAGTGTGACAACAGGTCAAAAGAGGTGATTCTTCCCCTCTACTCTGCTCCCTTGAGACCCCACCTAGAATACTGCATGGGGTTTTGGTGCCCTCAATGTAAGAAGAACATGGAACTGTTGGAGCAAGACAGAGGAGGACCATGAAGTTGCTAAGAGGACTGAAGCACCTCCCCTATGAGGACAGGCTGAGGGAGTTGGGGCTGTTCAGCCTGGAGAAGAGAAGACTGTGTGGAGACCTCAGAGCAACTTTTCAATATCTGAAGGGGCTACAGGGAGCCGGAGATGGACTCTTTGTTAGGAACTGCAAGGATAGGACAAGGAGGAACAGATTCAAATTGAAGGAGGGAAAGTTTAAATTAGATATTCGAATAAAGCTTTTTCCTGTGAGGGTGGTGAGACACTGGCACAGGTTGCCCAGGGATGTGGTGGCTGCCCTGACCCTGGTGGTGTTCAGCCAGGCTGGATGAGCCTTGAGCAACCTGATCTAGTGAGGAGGTGTCCCTGCCCATGGCTGGGGGGGTTGTGACTAGATGATCTGTAAGGTCCATTCCAACCCCTAAAATTTTGGGATTCTGTGATACTATGATGCAGTGCAGAAGACTATAGGCAAAAAGAAGGGATGCAACATGAGACTGAAAATCCCAAGGTTATAAACAAATCACCAATATTCAATTAGAGAAATGCAAACCGGGAAGAAGGGAAACATTTTAGTAATAGCAAGGAATAAAATATAGTAAATATCTTATATAGATAAGACATTTCACATACAGTAAATCCAATACAAGCATGAAATAGAAGATCACAGAAGAAAAAGCAGGTGTAAAGCATTAGTGTATAAAATGCAGTATGTACATTTTTCTATATTATTTTGGTCTAGAGTAATAACAATCCTTTGAGTAGGCTGTTAAGATTTCAATTACACATTCTTGACTTTACATAGAAGTTATGTTTCCTTTAACCCACACCAAGGTTTTGAATATAATATTTTTATACTCTTGCACAGCAGGAGATCCATAGAGTCTATTAATTATGGCCTTTATTCAGTTTTGCTCCTTCAACATGCAACTAATACAGCAATCAAAACAATCATTAAGGGATACATCTATATCTTCAAAATAAAACAATAAAGCATCAAGTTAAAATATAGTGCATAATTTTGCATATATTTTCATATATTTACTTTAAAAATGTAAAGCTATAATCAGACTATGTTATGAATATTTTTTTTAAACAAGAGGCTGTTCACACAAAATGGATTATTTGGCAGACCAAACTGAAATTCTCTTTCTTTACTTCTGTTCCAAGATTATCTTTTTCACTGATTGATTGATTGATTGATTGCATAGTAAGTGATCTGAAACAGCTTGGTTCTTTTCTAATTCCTGGCTTCCAGCCCTGTTTTGTCCCAGGTGCAATGTAGAAAAATGCTTAAAGTAACACAAGACTGAATGACAAATAGCTACTCTAGATGGGTTGACCAAAAAAGAGGTGACTTTCATCTGACTAAGATAGACTTTACCAGGGTAAACCAGGTTGCTTAAAAATGGGGATTTAAGATCATTAGCAATGTTCTGGGATACTGAAAATGGCAAAAAGCTATACACATCTTAGGAGAACCATGGTCTTCTCCAATCCCACAGTGTTCAAAATTACACCAAACACTTACGTGAAGACAATCTTACCTTGTTGAGCACTAAAAATATATGCTTTGAGCTACTTTTCTGTATGCCTTTATTAGTTATTATAGGAAAACTGTTTGTAAAAGACAATAAAGGAAGGAGTGCACTTTTTCCTAAAGTAGGGACCCAAAATAGGCCAAATGCCTTGTTTGTGAAA
>NW_008690603.1:0-21848 GCF_000695815.1 Acanthisitta chloris | reverse complement strand
CTGATATCATACATTCTGTGAAAGAATACTGAGCTAGCAAATTATGTAAATTTCTTCAATGCTCTTTGTTTTGTTTGGTGTTTTTTTGTTTGTTGGAAATATCTAATGACAAGAGCTTCACTGAACTATGTGAAATAGTACTTTGCTTTCCTGGTGGATTTGAAGGCTCAGAGTTTGTCTGCATGTAATTTGAGGTCCCATATGCTGCATGCTGTTCTCAAAGTTGAATAGATCTATTGATTTGTCCAAGAGCAGTACTGCAGGCCATCAGCTTCATAGTGTTGTATTCTTACATTCTACATCCTAAAATTGCACAGCCTTTGTCATGTATCACAAAGAGAGTCAAGCATAAATGTTCTCATAAGTGATACCTTGCAGCTAAGTGGTACTTCTGAGAAATATATGGATCTAGGTAATTTACATCAAGGTTTTAAGAATGACATATATCCTCACAGTGCCTTTCCCCAGAAAAGAAATATAAAATTGAGAATATTTGGCACAAAACTATGGGTGTCTTACCAGATGTCACATAGAATGTCTAAACCAGATCCGAAGTTGGGACTTCAGCTCTAGATTAAGCAAGGTGAATACAGAACTCTTCATATGCAATCAGTACCTAATTTCCCATTTTAATCAATGGGATTTTGAGTACTTTGAGGCTAGTGAGAAAATTGCTCTAAATTTAACTTACTGGAAAGTCAGTTGAAGGACCCTCTGAACTCCTGCATTTCTGCTCAGGGGATTCAGTTCAGATGCAGCACAGAGACACTTAGGATGCTTTAGGCTATTCATGATATATATCCATGGCTCTGGCAGACATGTCACAAGAGGCCTGTGAAATGCACACATTTCTGCAGTGGATGGTCCAGAAATCCTAGTAGGCAAACTACAGGCATCATGTGAGAAAACTGATAAATTGGGCTTATATTGTTGTGTTTTGTTCCCCTAAGGAAACAGGAGATCAAGAGTGTCTGAAGTGTTCTATACGCAGTAGGAAAGAAGAAAGACAGATCAAATATTTCTTTAGTTATTTTCACCTTGGTAAAGGACCTCAGAAGCTCTGACTTAAAGGATATTCCAGACCTAGTTACTGTTTGTGCTACAGCAGGATCCAACTAGAAGACTCAATTGAAATAGGTGAGTTCCACTGTGTGGCTGCTAGACAAACATTAAGTGGTAGACAGCACAGAAATGAGGGAATTGAATAATTATTTTTAACAAATGGAGAATAAAACCTTACAGAGTTCATGTTCACCTATAAAAGATTGCCAGATGAGGAAGCAAATAAGTAGGCAGATGAGAGAAATACAAGTTTCAATTTCAACTGGAGATGAATCGAGCTATAGGAAATTCAAGTAATATAGCAAAGAAATATCAAAATCAAAGACCTGAAAGTGAGAAAAAGCAGGGTTATCATGAAAACCTGGGTTGGGTCACAAGCAGAACACATTGACCACACGGAATGCACAACATGGAATGGAGTTTAAGCATTGTAATAATCTGCCCAGGGAGGTGGTGGAGTCACCATCCCTGGAGGTGCTCAGGAAATGACTGGATGTGGCACTTAGTGCTAAGGTTTAGTTGTCAAGGTGGGCATTATTCAAAGGTTGGACTTGATGATCTTGGTGGTGTTTTCCAGCCTAGGTGATTCTGTGAATGAAAAAGAACTCTGAAGCTTCACTACACATTGACCGTTTCTGGATTTTTAAAACTGTACAAACAACTCTAAACTTGACAAGAGCTGCCCAGTATTGCACTGAACACTGCCTTTCAGAGAATATAAAATCCATTTCGAACCCTCACCCACAAAGTTCAAATATTTTGCCATTATATATTGACTTAACATTACAAATATTGATCTAACTTGAAAACAGAATTATGAATTACCTTAAAGGACAATAAACATCAATACTAACTTTAGAAAAAATGACTTTTATTACATACAAACCCCCAAAAATTTTGCAACATAAAAGTAATATAAATGTGAACAGATGAAGATATATCAGAAAATAAATTGAGAGAAAGTAAGACACAAATGTTGATAGGCTGCCATTTTAGAAGACTATTAGGGAGGTTTTTAGGATGTGCAGTGCCATTTACCTATGGCAAATAGCAGAAATGAATTCTTAACAGTATGGGTCTCTTTACTAGTAATTATGAATTATTTCACAGGAATTGCCTACTTAAAGGGTCTTTGTGAGAGTTTTATAATTCTCAAAAGTACTAGTAGTAAGAAAAAATGTTTAGTACTTCAGTACTTTGGTCTATAAAGCTAAGAGATGAATCCCATCCTCACAGTATAGTTCTACAATGTCTAATGAAACAGGCCTTGAGCTCAGTTTGGTTTTCTGGTGTGCAATTTAATTTTTTTTTCCAAATACCTAGAGATTTAGAATAGAAGCATAGAGTTAAGATAGATTCACTATGGCAGTAAAGATTCTGCAGTGCTACCTTCACAACCTTGTGTGCCTTCTGCAAGAAAAATGTGAGTAAAAGTAAGAAAAACATGAAACTGACAGTTGACTTAGCAGACCTGGCTCTGAAAATAGAGGTGGAGGAAAACTATGAAGAAAAGTGGTATTTTTTTACTATCCTTCTTCATTTTTTTTGAAGTTAGACACTGTTTGCAAAGTGTTTTCTTATGCTTGGATGATCAGCACTAAATAAATTGAAGTGAAAATGTGCTGGATAAGTGTTATTAGTAAAAATATGGATTGCTAGCTAAAGTGATGTTTCATGATGCAACACAAAAATAAACCAAAACTCTTGAGGTAGAAACTGTTTTGCTTTGAAAAGTCAATGAGTATTGATTTTAATATGAACTATGTTTGTTTTATATTGCTAGCTGTATGAAAGATTTTGATCGTTTCAAAAGAATAATGTGACAAATAGAATTGTAGAGGATTTTTCTCATTGGACTAACTAAAAATACAATAAACCAGTCAGAGAGCGTTCAAAGATATAAGGATTTTTATCTAGTAAAATGCATAGATCAAAATGTTGATTTTGCTTATGCTGGCATTTAATTGAAAATTAAACTACATCATAGAGATTATTAAGATATGAGAATAAGTGGCTGGACTATTTCCTTCAATGCCAGTGCCTGGCTTTTTTAGGCACTCTGAGAAAGTAGTTTCCAGAAATTGGGAGAAGCAGGACCTGCCAGGCAAGACCTAGAGTTTGGGGACAACTCTCTCTGCCTTGGTTGTTAATGGAAAATCCTTTTTTCCTCTAGTTAAAATGGATATCTTCACAAGTTATCTACCTCACAGCCCTTTGCAATACTAAAAAAGGAGAAATTAACATATAATCAAATGAGTATCTACCTCACAGCCCTTTGCAATACTAAGAAAGGAGAAATTAACATATAATCAAGTGAGTGTGTGAATGTGAGTAAATGAGTGTGTATATTTAATGGTTGTGGGTATGAGTGTTGAAAAACATTTACTCTCTAGTATGTGCCATACATCTTGGTGAGATTCTGGCTGTGCAGACAATACTCTTATCTTACCACGTTGGATCAATGTTGTGTGCATCCCTTCATTAATGTACATTCACCATTACACAGAGTTGCCCACTCAATTCACTAAGAAAGCACTGCTAGAAGCTTCCCTATGGAAAGATAAGCTTTCCTGTCTATCCTGTTTAAAATGTACTTAAAACCCCTCTGGAGGAATTTTATATTTGGATTGTGTTGTGGTTTTAAAAAGGCAGGTGGCTAAACACCACTCAGCTGCTCACCGCTCCTTCCCCTGGAGTGGGATTGGGCAGAAAAAAAAGTTAAATTCATGGATTAAGACAGTTTAATAGGACAAAAAAGGAAGGTATCATAACAACAACAATAATAACATCAGAAATAAAATAGTTAGAAAATACAAACCAAGTGATGCCTAGTGCAATTGCTCACCATCTTCTGACTGATGCCCAGTCTGTCCCTGAGTAGTGGCCCTCAGCCAGCTTTCCCCTGAGTTAATATTCTGAGCATAATACAATATGATATGGAATATCTTTTTGGACAGTTGGAGTCAGTTGTCCTGGCTGTGACTCCTCCCAACTCCTTGTGCACCCCCAACCTCCTTGCTGGTGAGGTGGGGTGAGAAGCAGTAAAGTCCTTGATTGAATGTAAACACTGCTCAGCAACAACTAAAATATCCATGTATTATCAACACTATTCTCATCCTAAATTCAAAATGCAGCACTATATTGCTACTAGGAAGAAAATTAACTCTATTCCAGTCAAAACCAGGACAGTAAGTAAAACTAGATTAACATGATTCAATCAGCCTCTGTCTGCTGAACACCCTTGTCATCTCCTCAAGGATTTAATAGTGCACTTCTTTTGCTTGACCTTTGCTCACTCTGGCAATAATCTCTGAGAACATTCCAGACACAATTCTATGTAAGACTTGTTAGGAATCAAGCAACTTTAAAAAAGTGGAAACAGAAAAAAAATTGGGAAATCTTTCCTGCTCAAATGCAGAATTTTTGCATTTTGTGTCATAATCATTAGTACTAACTGGCAATATTTCTTAAAAATAAACACAACCTCAGATAGATTTCTGTAACTGAGAGGATTTTAGTGTAAATATGATCTATTGCAATGTTCAATGAAAAGAACAGAGTGATTATCATGATGCATATAGACGAGATACTCCATGTTATGGGTAACAAAAGAAATATTTCGTTTTCTCTGTAAGAAATGGTTCTGGGTTTGATTAAAAGTTCATATAGCCTCATACCAAGTCTGTAGCATTGATCATTGTGAGTGGTGTAAGAAAAAAGGGGAGGAATGGGACAAGGATGTTGCAACAAATTCTAGAATGTTTTCCCAGTGATTCAGAGGTTTCCTTAACCAGAAGACTTTTCTTCATATTTCATAGCCCATGATAGATATGTCTCATTAATTCGTCTAATCTCTGTCAAAAAGTTCCTTATCCATTAATACTGAAATTTGTCTTCCCCAAATGTTCCATTTGTTTCCCTATTCACCTTCTCCATGCCAGACCTCATTTTACAGACCTCTACTGCAATTCTTCTGTTCCACTTCTTTCTCTGCTTCCAGTCGTTGTTTTTCTAAGCAAAAGACTCTTGGTTTTGTAATTTGTAGAATCATTGAGTCATAGAACAATTTGGGTTGGAAGGGACCTTAAAGATCATCTACTCCAACCCCCCAGCCATGGGCAGGGACACCTTCCACTAGACCAGATTGCTCCAAGCCCCATCCAACTTGGCCTTGAACATTTCAAGAGATGGAACATCCTGTGTCAGTGCCTCACCACCCTCATCATAAATAATTTCTTCCTTATATCTAATCTAAAACTAACCTCTTTCATCTTAAATCCAGTCCCCCTTGTCCTATCCCTGTGTGCTCTAGCATCTTCTTCAGTCATTCTTTCCACACAATAAAATGGTTCAAATTTGTTTTAATATTGCATTAATATTTTACTCTTTCTAATAGAAATAGGAATGTATTCTGCTGTAGATACATCCACACAATTCCTGTTAGCAGGTGCAGGAATTTTATAGAAAAAAACCCCTGAGAGCTTTGAAAACTTGACTTGTCTAGCAACAACGCATTAACAGTAACATTGAGTAGCAGGACTCTGATATCAGGTTTATAAGTTATATTCTGTTGTAGGCAAGTAATTTCTTTTCTCACATTAACCCAAATATGCATGTTATTGCTAAAGGGACTAGAGAAAATGGAGTGGGTTTATGGAGTTTATAATCTATGCTTCTGACTCAATGAAAACAACCCAAACACACGTAGATAATTAAAGGTATGACTGACTTACTTTTACTTTGATAATGTGTGTGTATTTAGAATCCTGTTAGATGAAATATATATTACATTAGCATTCATTCTTGCAATTGGCTTTCTGTTATGTGAATGGGCGATAATTTCTGTTTACAGATTAATGGAGTCTGGTAGTTGTTCAGATGCTTTTACTCAAATTTAGAAATGATCAGAACCATGTGATGTAGCATTTCAAAAAAAGACTGCAATGTGCTTTGTATTGGTCTGCAGAGTTAACCAATTCAGAAGCTCATGAAGAAGGCAACAGCTTACTTGCTAAGAGTTGTAACTCAGCATAAGAACCTGATCTGAAGTTGTTGAGCACAGAAATGGGGATTCTGGCAGTCATGAATGCTCTTTGTCAAATTCTGTATGTCATTTATTGATCAGCACGAGGCCAAATCTATAGGCTTAAAGATTGTATTTCATTAATCTGAGCCATGAGGGCTGAGAGAGATGGTGGACATCATAGCCAGGTCACTCACAGTCATCTCTGAAAAGTCATGGAGATCAGGAGAGATGCCTGAAGACTGGAAGATGGCAAATGTCACCCCAATCTATAAAAATGGCAAGAAGAAGGATCCAGGGAACTACTGGCCAGTCAGACCCACCTCAGTCCCTGGAAAAGTAATGGAATGCCTCATTCTGGAGGCCATCTCTGCCCATATGGAAAACAAGAAGGTGGTCAGGAGTAGTAGGCACGGGCTCACTAAAGGTAATTCATATTTGACCAACCTGATTGCCTCCTACAATGAAACAACTGCCTGGATAGATGAAGAGAAAGAAGTGAACATTGTCTACCTTGACTTCAGCAAGGCTTTCAACACTGTGTGCCACAGCATCCTCATCAGAAAACATAGTAAGTGTGGGTTGGATGGATGGACAGTAAGGTGGATTGAGGATTCTGAGTGGCAGAGCTCAGAGGACTGTGGTAAGTGGCACAGAGTCTGACTGGAGGCCTGTCACTAATGTTGTCCCCTAGGTTCTACACTGGGCCCATTTTTGTCCAACTTACACATCAATAACTTGCATGAGGGGACAGAGTGCTTTCTCAGCAAGTTCACTGATGATACAAAACTGGGAGGAGTGGCTGATACCTCAGAGGGCTGTTCTGCATTTCAGAGAGACCTCGACAGGTTGGAGAGATGGGCAGAGCAGAACCAACTGAAATTCAACAAGGGCAAGTTCAGGGTCATGCACCTGGGGAAGAACAACTGCAAGCACCAGTGCAGGTTGGACACAGTATCAGCTGGCCCAAGTGGTAAAATAACCTTCACAGAAGGTGCTACTCTAAACTGAGAACTGTCTTATTCCCTTTGTCTTATGAGATCCTTAAATTCACATCTCATCTAAATGTCAAAAGGACACTGGAAGTTTAACCTTGGCTAAGGGTCAAACTCCTTCCCAGCATCTCTTACTTCTCATCCTCAATAGGACAGGGGAGGCAATAGGGTGGAAATGTTTGTGAGTTTAGATAACGGCAGGGAAACCACTTTCCAGTGATCCCTGCTCCAGGCCCATAGTCCTCCTTCCCTCCTCCTCCTCCAATCCACATCTGCTGCTTCTTCCACCCCGACTGACTCTTCCTCTGGCAGTATTACCTTTGGCCTTTGCTATAGAACCTGTTTTCCCCCAGGCATCACCAGCTTGGATGGCAGGGATGCTCCCTCAATTAGGGTCATGTGAAAGCACTTTATGAAAGATGACTGAGTATATAAAAAGTGGTAGAGTCTTACATGGAACTTTTAAGATCTTTGAGTTCTTATCCTGATCTAAAGATCTATGACTCTGAAAGTTATGGAAATATGTGTAGTCTCACAGTGAAGTTAGAGAGACATTCTGGTAAGAGATTTGCCATATGTCTCAGCCCTCCTGTAAATGGCTTTGCTTCTATTCATAGGTACCATGTATGAGCCCTGAAGAAAGATGGCTGAAAAAAGGTTTTTGACACATGAATATATCTTTGTTAATAAGCTCCTTTGGAAATCTGAACAATCTTCCAAGACGTCTTCTGTTCTCATTTCCTTTCTCTTATATTAATTAATTTTTTTATCACCATTGATGGATATGTTTCAAGTGAGTCACAGTATGTCAAACTGATTTATAGAATAAAATGTGTATTTACTATTCCTGGATTCCTCTTCAATTAATATTGCAAAGAGGGTGCTATTTATACAGCCAGGGAGGCAATTTGTCAGGACAATCACTATTACCTCTTCCACCTCTTTGCAATAGTATTTCTCACTCCAGTGTATACATGAGGGCTCTTACAGGCACAGGTTCATACGCATAGCTTCCTTATTAGTAGACAGAACTGAATTCTAATTTAGATTGCAGTTCAGTCTTAAAATAATGAATCATAGAATCATAGAATCATAGCATCATAGAATCAACTGGGTTGGAAGAGACCTCAAAGATCATTGCGTTCAACCCCTAAATATTAACTTGAACTAAATTTAGGTTTATATTAACAGCTTTGGGTGTATGTTATCCTTCTGTTAATTATAGAATCATAGAATTTTAGGGGTTGGAATTGACCTTACAGATCATCTAGTCCCAACGCCCCCTGCCATGGGCAGGGACACCTTCTCACTAGACCAGGGTGTTCAAGGCCTAATCCAACCTGGTTTTGAATACGCCAGGGTTGGGGCAGCCACCACTCTCTTGGGCCACCTGTGCCAGTGTCTCACCACCCTCACATTAAAAAACTGTTTCCTGATATCTAAGCTACATTTCCCCTCCTTCAATTTGAATCCATTACCCCTTGTCTTATCATTGCAGTTCCTAATAAAGAGTCTCTCTCCAGCTCCCTTGTAGGCCCTTCAGATATTGAAAAGTTAAGTAAAAAAAAATAAATATTCAACTGGTCTGGCATCAAAGACCTCACCAGTTTGAGTTTTCAACACAGATTTGTATCCCTGAAAGATCAGCTTCATTAGATCAAAACATCACAGGAGTGAAAAAGGGGCAAAAAGGGAACTTTGAACAGGAAAAAAGGAAACAGTGAAAGACAAAAACTAACTGAATTGATCCATGTCATGTCCATGACTGAATTGCTTTGATTTACAGTGATGAAAAATGGGACAACTGATACAAAATATGTGGAGTTTCTCTTAGGAGTTATTACCCTGTCTATCCTGGTCTTTGAAGAAAGGTTGCAGCCGTGAGAGCAAGGCTGGTAGAACTGAGCAAATAGCAAGTCCTCAACTCCTGTGTTCCATTGGTTTATTAGCACTAGATAATATCAGAGGTTTTAAAAGAGGGTCAGGTTCAATGTGTGCTGTAACAGAGTCAGCATAGTAAAACTTCTTAAAATGTTTGGGTGAGTTATTTGGCACTGGCAGAGATCAGACACTGATGTTAATCAAATATTCGGTTTACTCTGGTTACACTATACTGAGTCTATTATCTCTTGATGGGTGACAGTACTATTAGCAGGGTGACTGAACACAAAGGAATGAAGTACTGTACTGAAACATCTGGTTTTCACATTTCCAATTAATATAAACAGTCATTAGCAGGGCAGTTCTCAAAAAGATGTATCGAAAGATCAGAGGATTTCCTGACATAGCCACATTTCACTGCCACAAACTCTGTAAAAGGAGAAAACCACCGACTTTGCATTCAGGAAAAACCAGGACTTCATGATGCAGGGAGTCTGGCTAATGGGACATGGACACCATTATAAGTCATTGGTTCAATTTAATCTAACCTCATAGTCCAAGTAAAGTAGTTACCTGGTAGTGGCTGATGCAAAAGGAAGTGCTGATTTCAAACGAACATGGATTTCCAAAGTAATTTTTGTCTTCACACCTAGTGGCAGATTTCTTAGTCGGTTTTCTTTTTTTATGCTAGAAAATGATGACTAACATCTCACCTTGTATCAGTATGTAGAGTACTTGAAGATTAGACCTGGAAAAAAAGTAAAGAGGTGCCAAGTTTCTCAGGTTGCCAGGTTTCTCTAAATCCAATGTGGTACATGGACAAGAGTCAACTGGACTTCCAAAATGCAAAGACCAGTCCTACAGGAGAACTCATACCCAGTTTTAGCCATTTAATTCTATCTCTAATTTAATCAAAATTCAGAACTTACTATCTCACAGTTAAATATCTTTACCTAGCACTGAAGGAATTAAAATACAGTTTAAAAGTTTGAAAATAGAAGTGAAAAGCATAACTATGAATTGTTCTTGATTAAAAAGTAAACCCTATCCTTCTGCTATTATTCCATAGCAAAGGTAATCTGTGAGAGCAAAGATACAAGAGAAGCAGAACCTGCTAACATCTGCAATTCCAAAGTCATGTTCACAAGACAACAGATTTTAGGGCTTGTTTGTTAATCACTGTAGAAGATTCTTGGCTATTCATTAAATTTTTGGGAAAAATGGGATAGTAGCTCTTCTCAGGGAGGATCTGAATTTCTTCACTTCCACTCCAGGGTGAATGAACGTAATCCAGTGTTAAAAAAAAAAAAGGTTAAAAAATATTAAGACTATAAGGAGTCTTGAATTGATCTAAAGCATAACTTGACATATTTGTTCATGCTGAAATTAAAATTAACCCAAAAAATTAGGTCTGTCCTTAATTTTAGTAGCAGAATAACTCAGACATCCAAAAAGTAAGTTTCTTTTTACTGTTCTTGCTGCAGATACCCTTCTTGGCAGTAAAGACATGACATTCCAAGGCACAGAGTGAAAGAATAAGCAGCACACAAAAAGGCACAGGAAGAAGTCTCTGCCTTGTGCCAGAGCCACTAATCTGTATGGGAAGTTTTGCTTCTTCAGTATTACACAGTTCACATAACATAGTTCTTGGCTCAGAAAATAGATGTCATCTTTGGATCCCAGACCAAAACCCAGGTTGAGGGTCCCAGCTACTAAGTCACCTAGGAAACTGAATGCTTTGTCATGATACATTTTTGTATCATGTCTCAACATGAGCCTCAGAAGGGTTTGAAGAATTCTTCCAGAATATACCTAGGTAGCATGGTTCTCATGGGATTAAGGCAGAAGCAAGATGAAACATTAACATTAACATTAACTAGACAGCTCTGGGCTTATTCAGTCATGTTTTCCAGACACAAAAGAATATTTCAAGCTAAGCAGGAAGAGATTTTGAGAAATTATTTTAGATCACTGAAGTTGATTTTAGATCACAACTGGAGCACAGCATAAATTTATTTAGATGACAAAGGTAAGTATATACCATGACAACAGGATTGCTTTCTAGCTCCAGGAACTGTGTGTCTTGACTAATATCCCAGCTCTATAGCAAAATTATAAGTGAATGCTGGTCATCTACCTCCTTTCCCATCTTTATTCTTTTATGATATGATTTTCATACTAGCAAAACATGGACATACAGACTGACCTACAGGTCTCCTGAACAAGATTAGAAGGAGACTTGGTTTTATATGACAAGCTGTACCTTTTTTAGTTGTGCAAGAATATTGATTTCTGTCTTCTCTGTCTCAACATTGCTGGCTGGTTTTAGTTTATTTCAGAAAAATCACAAAATTCTAAGGCTGAATTGTTGAGACACTGGAATCTTTGTTGCATATTTAGGTGGAGCATTGGCAAGTGATCAAAATGAAAGAAACTTAATGCTGTTATACTGTGCATCGCTGTGTTTACTCTGTTGCTTCTTGCACTAGGACATTTTCTGTAAATTGAATTGAGGAGAATCAAAACAAATGCTGTCAAGATGCCATCAATCCCTTAGAAGATTTTGACTATAAAGAGAAATGCTTGTACTGAAAATAGAAGGTACAAAACCTCATTTCCCTTCCTGTTATATATATGCAGGTGGCCCTGTCTTTTTTAAGTGAGAACAAGCTAAACTATGCGAACCAATTACATGAAATGTTCTTTAAATACGAAAATGAAAGAAAACACCAGTTACATTCTTATGTTTTGTCATATTGCTGAAATCTAACTGCCATTACACAGAAGAGCTTAGCAAAAGGGGAATGGTATCTCGTATTAAAGTGTGATTTCTACTATTGTGCTTACTCATGGCATATGACCATGGAGTCATAGAATTATTAAAGTTGGACCTCCAAGATCATCGAGTCCAATCTTTGACCAAGCACCACCATGTCTACTAAACCATAGCACTAAAAGACATATCCAGTCATTTCTTGAACACCTCCAGAGATGGTAACTCTACCACCTCCCTGGACAGCCTGTTCCAATGCTTGACAACCTTTTCAGTGAAGAAATTCCTCCTGATGTCCAACCTGAAACTTCCCTTATGTCAGGGAACCTAGTGATTAAAATATCTTTCCTCTTATGTTCTGGAATGGCTCTCTCTCTCAGGTTTCTGTCTATAAACTATGATGATATAATTTCTATACTTTGTGATGGTACTTTAGAGTAATCCTATTAAATATTGTGGCACTCCATAGTGTTAGTCCACATATGGATTGGAAAGAAATATCGCAATGACTATCACAAAATGTAGTCTCTGTGAATTTTTTGTCAGGGTTCTGAGAACCCACAAAAAAACCAAACCAAACCAAACCCCTTATGAATATCCTTGAGGAATGCAACTTTTTGTAACACATCAAACAGCCTTGGAAAAAGAGGATGAGGCTGTGATACAAGCAGAGCTCAGGGAAGAGTGCCAGAAGCCTTAGAGTACTGAACAACAATTGAAACCACAGACCAGAATTGCTGATGCCATGATTGCCACATCAAAGCTACTAGCTCAGGCTCTCAGGTAAGCAAGTACTTTAAATATTTGCTACTTCAAAAAAAGTGTAAGCAAGCTGACTAAACCATTCTGTGACAGTTTTTTTAAATATAGCAGGTTATTTTAAACTGGTACCCAGAGTTTATGATTTCCTTCAAGTATTGAAATGACAAACTAAAGGAAAAAAAATTGATAAAGAAATAATTAAAATATTTCCTCTTTCCTTTCTCTTCTCATCCAGTTTGTTTCACAATAGCAGAAACTGGAGATATTGGAAGTTGGGATAAAATGGACCAATCAGTTAACTAAATGGTGCATATATGGGTTTGGTATATTTTTCTATTTTCTTTTACTGGGCGAATTTGAATGATCCACAAGCACATGTCTACAGTGCATATGGTTTCTTAGATAAGTTATTGATTTCTCTGAATTCAGTTTTACTCAGAATCATGTCCACAGTGACCATTTTGAATTTAAATCTCCAACCAGAACAATATCTGTAGATAGCTGGAAATTTCCAGTTGCTCCAAGGATAAATTCTCCCAATGACATTTTAGATGAGTGTCTGAGTCAGTGTTTTGGTGGCCTGTAACTGTGAACCCTTGAGCTAACATCCTCTGGAAATAATACTTTCAAGAACAGTATTTTTTCTTATTTTCATCTCCTCAGACTGCCTGCAGCAATGGCTGACTCAGTTATTGATTAGTAAGCTGAACTCTAATGAAGCTGAAGTAAGGCACACTCAGTTGAACCTGTTCATATGTCAGTGCTGAATTTCTCTTCTTCTATAGTGAAAACATATTGTCTTACTATATTCATTGCTCTAATACTGTGCTTTAGAGCTGATCAGGTACTGAAACCTTCTGGAAAGAATCCAGTTCTAATTTTAACTGCTAAATAAGTAAGCTGGACATAGATTAAATAGCCATCCAACAATACAGTGATAAGTCTTCATTTAATATGCAGTCCTCTTTACAGCACATCATGCAGTTTTTATTTCAAAGGATAATTGGAGATAGCTTCTAAGTTTCACTACAATTGGGTATAAACAATGCTTTTGTTTCAAAATGTATTGCATTTCATCAGATATTATTGTTAACACCAAAGTTTTCTGATATACATCAGCAAGAGTTCTTGTAGCTTCAGAGAGTGGCTTGTTGAAGTACCTTTTTTCCCCCCTAGATTTTCATGTGTGTTTTGTATTATAAGTCTCTTCTTAAGAAGATAATCCATCAAGAAGACTAGTAGGAAAGGCATATTGAAAGACCACAACCTGGTGATCAGGAAAACAAGGGCAAGTTGCTTATCTGCTACTGAGTTTTGACAGTGTCTTGCTTTTTACTGTTAGAATCTCAAAGGCAAAGATTTTGATGTAGCAAAGCAAATAGCAATGCGTTTAAGTCCTAAAATACGCATGAGAGCATCTATAATTCATTTGAATATTAATTCCCTGCTGGATTCTGAACCTCTTGTGTGTGAAGGAACATTTTCTTTTCTACCTTCTTCTCTCCACTGAAGCAATGTAATTTTTTTTCCATTTCTTTTATGCCTTCAGCGATTGCATATGGTAAACCAGAGATAGTGCTGGATTTATACCTTCATAGCTGCAGATTTCTAGTGGCAAAATCTTCAGTCTTGGGAACACAGCTGCTGCTGTGCCAATTTCTGTGCCATCCCACTGCTCTGAACATTCCTACTGCTCTTCAAGTTATCATCAATGCATAAGGAGTCACTGACTTCTCAAGTACTTATACACCTCTTTCCTTATGACAGATATTTCAAGTTCTGTACTGCCTAGGAACCCAGGCTCTGGAATAAGTTTCTCACTGGAGTAGGAAATCACACAAAATTTGAAGAAAGAAAATCTTCTCTGGCTAAGACATCTCACAATCTAAATACAACTCCCATTGATGCAGGAAGATTGGAGAGCCTGAGAAAAGATTATTTCTTGGCATAGCAGTAACTTTTTATTCAGTTATCTAATTTATGTAAGAACAAAAGTGAATTTGAAGAAGAATACTCAGAGAAAAGTAGTTAGTTTTGCTCAAACAAGTAAGTCCTCTTTCACTTCAGTGTACAAAGACATATTTGAAAGGTGGAGTTCAAGGAAATGTAATGGGAATCATTGTCAGATTTACATTTACCCAGCACATTATTATCCCCATCTTTTCATAACAGTCAGATTGTTTTACATTCATTGAGAATTTTAACCACACATGCTGCCAGCAACTTCTAAATTGCTTAGTGCACCATTGTGAGACTGGGCAATAGCTGTGTCGTAACTGTCTATACATTTCCTATGCATTTACATTGGAAGAGGTGGAGGAAATAGATACAAGATTGATCAGATGAAAAAAGCTCCATTTCCATTGGCTACCAGACATAGGATTTGTTTTTGATTCCCATCAGTGCTTTGACTCTTACTAGTTCTAGGTACTGCACAAATATCTAAGGATGTAAGAGAAATAAATGACAATAGTCTGTATGACTTTGTAAATTATACTTAGTAACTTCCACAGAAGCTTTCTCCCACACATTTTACTGTAGAAATGTCTAAATTATTATGTCCATTTGAGTGGTTTGTTAAATAAAAAATCAATTTCACTTACTCTGTATTACTCTGTACCTACCTAAGCTTTTCCTTGACTTATGAAACTCATGGATGTTGTTTCTAAATCATGAATCATGTAAAGTGCTAAAAAAAGCCTTTCTTATTTTAATATCCCCTTGAGTCCTAGAAGAAAGCTCTTATACCCAGCCTGACACTGTGATAGATCCTATTCCACTCATGCATTTGATAGAACATGTCATCATCATTTGCTATTTTATTTCATTTCAGCTTGGGATGTATATATGTTTGTGGAAGAAGACTGGCTTAAAAAGAAAGTTAAAAATAATGTTTTCATTGTGTGTTTGGACAAGGCATACATTTTAAGTGCTCAGTTTCAGAATCAGACAAAACATTGCTGAAGCTTAAATGACTTCTTAATAGTACTAGGCAATTTGGATGCACTTAGAAGTGACACAGCTTCCATTGCTGGCCAACTGTTGGAGGAAGTATAATTTGTCAAAAAGGTCTCCAAAACGCTCCATTTTTTAAGTGCCTCACATGCCTACATATTAATCTCAGACATATTCCTGAGTGTTTAAAAGTTATGTAATAAATTTTGCTGTTGTGTATTCCGTTTGTGCCTCAGAGGTCATTACCAAACCCATACTCACACTGACAGCCTCATGGTACACAGTTTTAATTCTGACCTTCCACTTTCAAGAGAACCAGCTATTAAATTCTGAATTGCAGCACTTTTCAAAATCTGTTGAGCTGCAGACTTTGTAAACAAACTAATCCATCAGCAGATATCAGCACTCTATGCGAAAAAAAGAAGAAGAATTTGATGGCTACGGGTTCAGCACTCTATGCGAAAAAAAGAAGAATAATTTGATGGTTACGGGGAGGAAAACAATGAACATGTTAAATTAATGGGAGATATTACTTGGGAAAATGTAAGCCCTTTCATAAAAGTTCTTTAAAATTTAAATTCCTTTCTTCCTTACTTCTAAATCTCATGTTTTGACAGTGATTATGGCATTAATGTGGTTCCTGTTAGTATTTCATGTGTAAAAGGCCTATACTCAGGTTAATGTCTGCATTTTCCTCTTAGGTTGTATGTAAATGTGGGAGAATAGTTTGTTTTACAGTTTTGGATCCTCTCATCCACAAAATATATTTAAATTCTATACCCAGAAAGGAGGCAAGTGGAATCTTGAAATCATTTAACCCCCCCTGTTTTCCACAGAAATAGAGGAGCAATAACACATGGGTTTGAGTACAACCTAATTTGAGAAAAGGATTTATTCAATCATCTGTATAGTTCAAGCTTATTAGTTCCTTTGCCCACCTTCCCAAGCAATCTGAACGAATGCCAGGAAAATATCGACACAGCGATAGCAGTAATAATATTATTAGATTGCTAACATTTAGATCCACCATTAAGGGGAGATTGTTGTGCTGGTGTTACTCAAACACATGACAAAAATATGTACAATGTACAGACAGACTTCATTTAGCATCAAAAGGACTGTACGTTCCTGACAGAGTCCAGCAGTTCATCATCAGCAAAGCACAAAGCAGCATGTCTGGTCTCCAGGCTTAATCCTAATGCATTAGGATTTCTCATGTGAATTACATCACTCAAATCAAGGGTTTTATGGAAGCAACAATCCTCCAAAATGGGATGTTGAAAACCAGCAGTTAAGTCATTAAGACCTCTGCCTGGGTGTGAAAAGAGTTCTTTCCGAAGCTTTGCCATTAGCTTGTTCTGTGACCTTTGGCAAATGACTTAGCATTTATGTTTGCCCATGCTTTGTTCAGCCTGTAATAATGTTGGAATCTGAAAACTCCCTTTTTGTGAATCAGTGGTCTCCTACCTCCAGCACACATCCCTATAATATAAACAGCTGAACTGCAACAGAGAACTATGAGCTGCACTTGTTCTTACCTCTGCCATCTAGCTAAAATTCCCCCCTTGCCAATCGTCAAAGACTTCAAGAAAACAGGAATGTAGAAATAGGAGATTTATTTCAATATATGTTCATTATTACAGCAAAGACAAAAAGAAATTAATTCTGATTCAAGGTTTGCAAGTTCTGCTGGGATTTATATTGCCAATGCAATTTTGCCATTAATGCTCACCAAGATAAAGATGCTGAAAGTCAGATACTTGAAAATCCTTATATTTCCATATTCAGTAGTCTCTAGTCTTTTTTAAGGGCTTCTGTGTTCTATAATTCAGGTTTTCCTTTCTTTTCCAGATAGGTCATATATTCCCTCGCATAAAATCTCACTCCTCGTATTTTATATTTTCTTTATTCTTTTCCAGATAGGTCATATATTCCCTTGTAAAAAATCTCACTCCTCATATTTTGTATTTTCTTTAGAATGTTGTAACACCCTAGAGCTTTCAAAGATAAATATAAATCGTTGGAAATGTGCATTTTTTTATACACATGTGCAATTAAACTTACATACAAAACTGTTGGGTGAGAGCAAAAGTTTAAGAAACTTACCACAGTATTGATTATTAATAAGTGAAGTGAAACTCAGTCTGAGAGAGAATAACTAGAACACATCCTATGAAAACTACTTTCTAGTATAGAGAAAAACAGAGACCAGTTCATTTTGCCTAGATTAAGCAGAATCATGGGTCCAGTTTCCAGAAAAGATTTCTGTCAGGGAAACAGATCAGTTTCTTCCAAAGGAGTAGCTTTCGGACCTTTTCCTATTTATCTTGGACTTTGGAAAGAGATTACCAGGTCTGCTCAGATGACATAAGACAGCATTACTTTGTTGTTTTCTGTAGCTGCAACATTCCCCCATTGCCTGATTTACTGGTCTGGGGGCTGCCCCTGACTGCCACCCATCCCTCTCTCTAGTCCCCTGAGGATCCCCTGCTGATCCTGGCTCCCATGGAATCACCAAACCATGAAGCATCCTGACAGTTCAATGCCTATTCCTATAAGGTTTTTTGCAACAATGGGCTTTACAGAGTCAATGGAAAACATTTTTCCTGTGGTATGAGAGTCTCTAAGAATCCCCTAGCCTAATAAGTTGGCAAGCAAAGAACTGAGGAAAAGCTTTATAAAAATTTAAAGCTGAGACACTTGCGTTGCACTAACTTAATGACAACGTGTAGTGGGCAGAGGCAGTTATGAAGATTACAAGTCAGAGTGAATGCAATGTGAGGATTCTGACAGTCATTAACCCTCCCACCCCCAAAAGGATAAAATTAATTCTGCAGAGTACCAAAGAATTTAAACAGAGTGGTGACAAGGTTTGGAGATAGACAGGAGCAATTGGTGGAACGCGAGGTACAAAACATCACTAAGAAGCAACACAAGAACGTAATATTCTCTCCAGTGATGAAATCTTCTTCAGCTGCAGTTTTGCTTACCTACAGTAAACATGCTTGTTGTAAAGTATAGTTGTGGATAATAAAACCATTCCTTTGGGACATCAGTCTGTCATTCTACCTGTGCTTTGAAGTAAGCCAGAGTATGTATTCACCCTCACACGAGGGACTCCTTTGCATCTTGCTTTAAAACCAGTTTGTGAGTTGGACTATCACCCTCAGCTGATTGGCCTGACCTGTGAAAGGGAGCAACCTTCACCTGCTGTGCAATAATTCATGTGAATAATCTGTATTTTGGTGGGTATTGCACAAATATGCAAAACCACCTTAAGACTACCTCAGGACTTAAGCAGAGACCACCAGTAGTCTACCACAGAGTGTCATCTCATGATCATCTTGCTCTCCTGGAGTATATAACAGCTCTATAAGTTATGAAAAATGTCATTAAAAAAGGAGTCAAAAAGAAATCTAGGCTGTACAATGCCCTTAAGGTTCTTGTTTAAACTTGGGTGTAGGGCTGAGCAAATAGTTAAATCTTGGTTTTGTGTGAGTGCTGGAAAAAAATGTGGACTGAACAAATTATGTTGCTTTTCTCAAAAGTAAGAATTTCTTTTTTTTTTATCATTGAGTAAAAGTACATTTTTTTCAAGATCTGCAAAAGAACAAAAGCAATTTTTTTTGCCTTAAATTGCTTTCACAAGTACATTTGCAAATATAATTTCTGGAAAAAACTCATTGCAATTTTCAAAATCTTGAAATAGAAAATATTATTTTATGCTACTTTTTGATGGCTTCTATGATTGACACAAATCTGTATTTTTCAGAGGAAATATTTAGATCAAAAAATACTTCACCTATCTTTATTTAAGAGAATAGAGATCATACAGCTGAACTCAGCTCAAAATAGTCATCTTCTCTTTCAATTTTGTTTTGGTGTTTATAATAACTTGCTCTGTTTTGTTAACATTTTTAATTTTATCTACTTCCCTGAATTGATTATATTTCTAGGATAACTAAGTGCATGAGAACCAAATGTGCTGCATGAATCTGTTTTACTGAAGGGAAGGGGAAAAAAAAGGAATAGAGCAATGTCAAAAATGCAGAAGGAGAAGCACTTTTATTAGGGGCATGATCTTCTATAAAGCAATCAAGAATTTAGATGGAATATTACGTGTAAGAATAGATCCGTCTATCCTAAGCTGAGAAGTAATTTATTTTTTTTCTCATGTTTGACATTTAGAATCACATAACATCAGTCTGTGACCCCAAAATAATGTATTGACATATCTGGAAGGAACTCGATATAGCACATCTGGATATTTTATTCTTCTAAGAGCTTTTCTTTCAAATACCTGTGGTATATCGAAATAGCAAGAAGCTGTTTCTAAAATAATTGCAGTAAGTAGAAGGAAAGCTAATAGCAGTACATGCAGATTCTCTGCAAAACAGCAGATGCAGAGGTTCTCAGGCTACTTGAATTATTTATGGCTAATTCGGCACATCTTTAGTAATGTCTGAGGCTTTATAGGTCTCTGAACCACATCCAAGAAAAATGCACCTATATTCATGCACCTGCATACTTTTAATTATAAACTCCATGGATTGTGTGACCCAGTCATTTAGAAATTTTGGCTGAATCATTCAGAGTAATTCGACATACTTTGTGCTGTGGTTTGCAAAAGCCTCACATTTGTTTGCAGGCATATTCATTTTAATTCAATGACTTCTAAACGTGATGTGATTCAATAGCACAGAGACACAGGAATCACCATACCATCACGGATCAATGTTCCCTCTAGTCTGACTTTGGCTCCATTTCTGCACCTGGATCTAGTAACACAAAATCCTACTAAAATCAATGAGACTGCACTGACATAGGATGCTCAATAACTGAGATATTTGTTGGGCACTGTCCTTCAATAACACTCAGAAAAGAGATTTCTCAAAAGGAGAGTGGGCACCTCAGTAACTTTCATGCACCATTAGTCACTAATATGACTTAATTATTTTTCTGCTTTAAAAATGGCTTTAAATCCTTGTGTATATGCATATAGACCACCATGAATTTTGTATGTGTGACTATTACAAAGAATGTCAGTTATGCATGTAACTATTCAAATAGCTGCAATCAAATCCTAGTATTCTGTATGTAAAAGAGAAATAACCAAATCCTTGCAATAAATGGATGTTTAATGAAGAAACAGATCATTGAACATTTTAAAAAACGGATTTAAAATGCAAAGATTTACATTTGGAAATCTGGATGAAACAATCAGAATGGAAAAAAAAATTGTCAGACTAATCTGTTTTCTCAATGTTTAATTAGAATATCTTGCTCACAGAATCATTTCCTGGACTAAGGTTTTAGTCAGCCCATGAATGTCCTGTGTTCATGCACATTTTTTTCTTTAATAACAATACTTCTGTCTTATTTCTGCAGCTGCTACATTTTTCAGAAGGTCCTTTTATTACTACAGATTTAGGGTCATGAAAGCTGAGTCCCTAAGAGTAGGACTTCACCATGTTTGGTCTGTGCAAATGCCAAATAAAGAGCTCCTTTTGCAAAGATGTGGAGTATGACAAGTGTATGGTGGTGCAATTCAGGATCAGACAACAGCCACCAAAAGCCAAGGAGAGCTAGGACTGTCTTCTAATTCAGTCCACATTCAAGAAGGAGCATGACTATAAGTTATCCAGGTATTTTTTGCTCCCCAAAATGTCTAGCATGACTATAAGTTATCCAGGTATTTCCTGCTCCCCAAAATGTCCCAAATGTACATGTTAAGCATAGAATACAAAATTCAGAGCAGCAGTCTAGAAAGATCAGTGTCTGAGATTTTGGAGGACTTTTTGAGGTCTGATTGTTTGTTTTGTAGTCTTCTTTATTGGTTGGTTTGTATTTAATATTGACCCTTAGTCTTTCTGCATTTCAGGTCTTTATTCTGAATTTCTACTATCACTTCCCTACTTCACAGTGAAGCTGTCAAGATAACATGTATTAATTATTTTGCTGTGCTCGGATAAGACAGTTTATACTGTCTGTACAGATATTTTTTAGCCTTTCCCCCTCAACCCCTCATATTTCCTTGCTTTACTCAGCAATTGGTTCAATGATATGAGGATTAGAAACAGCATGATCTGAAACTGAATATTTCTAGCCCTAATTTAGTCAGTATTTGCAATGCTAGGAGGAAGCAGGTTTCACAGGACTGCTAGTCTGCAAGCCTCACTGAAAAGAGATGACTACACCCTCGAGGTTGTACCTACAAAATCCTCTGCTTGTTTACTTGAAACAGTCAAAATCGGTGTTCCTAGGTTGATCATAATCCAGTTTGTTTTCACCCACAGTCTGACCTTCACAAGGCTCTGATCAAACACTTTTCCCTCAACTACCAAAATGTAACAACAACATTGAAAATATTTCTGAAACTGCTGCTGTTGCTGCTTCC
>NW_008690602.1:19308-19847 GCF_000695815.1 Acanthisitta chloris | reverse complement strand
TTATTTATTTATTTATTTATTTAATATGGTTTGACCATGGTCTCATTAGTTTAACTTTCTGACTCAACATGAAGAACTGGAACAAGAAAATAAATTTTAATAGAAACTTGTTGAATGCATATTATTGTGCTGAAAAATCACATCTCTAGAAAGAGTGGTAAGGTGTTTTGGTGTTTTTAGCTAAGAATATATAGGGTCTGAAAGGTTCTTTTGCCGCATTCAATCTCCTATTTCAGGCAACTGTATCACATAACCCTTTTAGTAAATTGACAAAGTTCCATCTTAAGATGATCTGGGCTAATTTTGCTGCATGGCTTCTTCTGGAAGTCTGTGCAAGACCTTCATTGCTATGTCTGTCCTCTCCTGGAATTGTGTTTGACTTCAGGTTTGGACATATCACACAATTGTATCATTTTTAGTTGTTCCTTGGTCTGGAGTCTCATTCTTTTTCTTGTTGTAATGAGCCAATTAATCATTGTTCTGTAGTCCTTACTGTGTTCTATCTGTGTCTTGATCTGTACAACTGAGCATCCTAATGT
>NW_008690602.1:0-19293 GCF_000695815.1 Acanthisitta chloris | reverse complement strand
ATTTTGTTTCAAGGTAAAGTTGGCACATATATTAAACAAGATGTTTAAGAAGCACTCTGGCGGGATACTTCATTTCTCAGGACTATTTGTGATTATCTAATTTTTCCTCTGTTTGGCCTTTTGATTTTTTTGTGGGAGTGGTTATTTCGTTGTGGTTTGTGAGGGTTTTTTGCCTGCCTTATCATTCTTCCAGTAATCCTCAACTTCTTCTAGCATAACTAAGAATTTCTTATACGGTGTCACAACATGATTTTTGCTGATGCCCAAGTGGATTATCCCTACTGCATTTCCTTTGTGTAGAAATATGTTATCTGATTAAAGACTGTCAGCATCTGACCACACAATGCCAGTATGACTAAATGCATGTCTAGCATTTTACTCAGCTCGTTCTTTTTTTTTCTTTTTTTTTTTTTTCCCAACAGATGCAATGCTATGTCTGATCAGAGGTTGTCTTTATAGGTAATTTGTCTTTAGGGCAGCCTCATGGAACCCGAGGCTTTTTCTCCCAGGTCTTTAAAACCAAGAATTACAAGCTAGAGATTTCCTAGAATGTCATTCGCTTTTGCTGTTTGCTATGTCAACTAGCTGAAATATGTAAGTCAGAAACTAAAGTTTGCTTACTAATGGAAAAATACAGCATTGGGATGTCTGAAACTGTAAATATCAGTGAAAGTTTAAATACTTTCATGCAAAAATAACCTCCAAACTCAGACTTCCTAGGAAATGTTTTTATTGGAAGTTGATTCTAGCCTAGTGCAATTTTGCTCTTGTTTTTGTATTATTCATTCCCTTTTTGACAACTCACCAAGTCATGCTTTTTTCTGGCATAGGTCATCCTCCTTTTTATAGCAAAAGTAGGTGGAGAGGAGTCAGTAGAAAGAAATCACAAAAGGTCCTTTGTATTTCCATATCATTATGCCTAAATATTTGGAGAAACGTTATATTTCTTTGTAGTATCCTAGGTACCTGATGTCCCTATCACCAGTTCCTGATGACAAGTTTTCAGAATTAGAATACATTTACCATGTTAACCTGTCCAAAGATGACTTGAAGATCTCTTGCAGAATTATACAGCAGCTAAAGGCCCATAGCTTTGTGGATTTTGACTGCAAAATACTACCAAAAAAAAGAGATCCCTGTTAATTTGCAGGATGGTTATAGTAATCTTTCAGAATTTCATTTCTATGTATTTTTTTAAATATGTGTGACATTTTGTTTTATTTAAAGGAGATAATGTCTACAGGTGTATGGGATTTCCCTACTAAAGCACTTCTTGACCATATCTTGTGAGGGTATACAAGCCATCTAGATACCTTGATGGAAGTAGAGATGATATAAAAAAAGGCAACTGGCCCACAAATTATCAACAGAAAAACAGAACAGTCTTTTCTTCCTCCATGCATGGACCAAGTAAGTTAGATCAATTTTCAAATGATAACAAGATAGTTTTTTTGACAGATGTCTTTAGTTGCAATTAGGTCTGCTGGATTAATTAATGAATTTTAGCAAATCACCCTGCTAAAATTAGCCATATAAAAGCAGCAGTCACTAATTTTTAGTTTTATTTTGACTTTCTTTCTTTCTGATTACTTTTATGTTACTAAAGTCTGGATTTCACTTTTACCAAGACTGATTGCCCATTTCCTTTGCAAAATCTAAGTTAAAATCATCACAGTGCTGGTGGCTATCTGAGACTCTCAAACAGTTCTACACAAGACAGAAATGTCTTCCAATAGAAAAACTAGAGAGCTCATCTTATTGCAAGGGAAAAAAAAAATGGATCTTCTGAAGAACACCAGGCTTGGCACACACAAAGGGAGTACAGCTCTCAGACGTTGATGAATAATACTGCACTGAGCTCCTGGGCTTAACCTGGATGCTCAAATCAAGTGCAGATTTCTCCAGATAGCACTGAAATGCAGTCTCAGAAGCTGTGGTTTCACTACTTTCTCTTTTGCCTGGGTTTTCTTACCCTCAGTGAATGAACTAATACCTTCTAACTAAGCCTGTAAAATCCTAATGAAGGCAATGCAATTATCATACTGCTGTGAAGAACGAAGGTAACAGCCTTGACTCTGCTTACTTCTGAAAAATTAGAGCACTTATAGTCCACTAGGATGTGACAAGCAGGTAGCTTTTAATTAATTCCCTGCTGTAAAATCACCTTACTGGAATTAAAAATAAAAAGGCGTATAAACATCTGTGATATAACTCCTCTTATTTGCTTCCTAGGATAGTAGTCCATCTGGGTATTTTAATATGATTGTCACTCCTTCCTATTTTTTCCCTTTTACTAATGTATTTTGATATTTGCTTTAATTTTGTAAATATTTCTGTGATTCTTTCAGAAACAGAGCTTCATGATTTATTTTTGTTTAGTAGGTTAGATAACTTGTTCTCATGCAGAGAGATCAGTGACACAGAAGAAAGGAAATGTGAATTAGCTGCCCACATCCCACAGTTTAGATAACATCTCAGACTGAGCTGTGCACCTGGGATATTCCTAGTAATATCAGGAACCCACGAGGTGTGTCCAATGACACTTCATTCCTTCTCATTCCTTGCTTCAGTCTGCCTAGCTATGTTTGTGCAGACAGCAGCTTTTTAATTTAAGGATGAAAGAAATTATTCTAAGCAATTTTTTACTGAGAGTGTCTTTACTCTTGAAGTAACATGTTGATTCCATGTACCATTGAGACTGTATTATGTAGTTCATTACTCAGAATATCAAGACAGAATTGCCTAATAAGAGGAGCATAAGACAAGATGATTTGCATAGCTCAGTTGAACTTCAGAGTTTGCATTTCTGAGCAGGAGAAAACGCCAAGATTCCATAAGGCAACTACTTATTCCAAATCTGGCATTTCTCCTATTCAGAAACACAAATTGTGAAGTTCACTCGAGTTACTGAAATCAATCAATTTTTTTCCTGAGTATTTTAATAACAAGCACATTTTCTGTTATTAGTGTTTTACTTGTACACTATTTGCATATTAAGATATTAATTGAGTTTATTTGCTTAACCTGCTGTCTCTCTTTCCTGATTCTCCAAGAAAAATCTCTGCGGTACATTTAAAGGAGTAAGGAACATAGACAGGTTGATACATGTATGCCTTTGCTGGAAAATTAAGATGAGTATCATGCACAGCTCATTTGTGGCTTTGTCTTATGTCATTCCATCACTTGCAAGTTATACAAGCAATTTCTTGAACCATATAAATAAGGTGTTTCACACAGACAGCATGTAAACTTGACTTGAAGGTTGTGTCTGTACCTGTGAATAAAATGGACTAAGGACTAGTCTTTGGTCCTGAAGCTAACGGGAATGGCAATTCCTGTGTCCTGTGTTCCTCTTTTGCCCTCCTTACTGTATTAGCTGCATTCTTGTTGGGGATGATCCTTGGCCTGTGCGAAACCTTGAAATGCAGCTTTAAATTGTGGAAGAGAGGTAGATGGCCTGAGCCTAAACTATGCCAGGAACCTTGATAACAATTTCACGCTACACTCACACCCACACTGTGACCCTGCTGAGCTTATCAGTACAGGGTTATCAGATTTTGTTGTATCCCTGCCTGCCCTAGGATACCATTCAGGGTCCTTTTCAAGCAGGGTCCTTTTCAAGCTCTGTAAGTTAAGTCGCAGCTCAACTCTCTGTACTGAACTCCGTGGCTTAGGGATACTTGCCGTCACAGAAAGGGTGGAAGGATAAAAATCACCTCCTTCCTCAGTCCAGATTTACTTATTGGCAGCAGTGCTGCTTTGTAACCTGGGGAGAGGAAAAAAATGAATGCAACGGTGGGTCTGTCAAACCTTCCTCATGAACAACAGTTGTTACACGCCCTCTACTTTGTTGAGCCACTTGTTCCCCCACTGGAAGCTTTAAACAAAGATATCATCTGTGATCTGCAGGTTTTGTGAAACCCAAAGAAGCTTTGAGCATTCAGCGCACATGACAGTGCAGCCAATCTGCCTGAGACATCAAGTAATTGTATGTGCAAGTAATGACATTTATTTGGTTTCAATATGCAAATAGTGTGTGCAAGCATTTTTCCATGAGTTGTTGAAAAATTGACTTTAAATATTTTGTTTTTCATTAGAAAAGATTAAGATTTCAGAGTGATAGACATATTCAACTCTTCTTCTTCTGAGGATCACATATGTCAAAATATTATGGTGAGTCTTTTTCTTTATTAGCATCATCAGAACAAAGAATGAGAACATGGGTTCTGGGCTTGATTTGAGTGGTTGAATATTTTACAAGACTATAATAAAAGATTATTTGATATGTTCTTATATTATTTGCTCCTGCAGTGAAAAACACAGCCATTGAAACTTTATTAGCAGCACTTGTTCCTGTGGAAAATCAAATTATAAATGACACCTGGGTTTCTGTGGTTCTTCAGAAAATAGTGTATTTTAGTCTGGGCTATACTTAATACATTTTACTGATGTGATTAAGTTTCTTAGCTGTACGATTTGGTTTTTTGCCGTGATAACTGTGCTTCACACTACCCTACCACAGATGTAGGCATGCTGAAATTCTTGCTTAAGCTATGACTCTTGCTTCCCTGACAGAAGGAGGATACACCTTTAAAACAAGTTTAAGCTAGAATTACTATTTCTAGATGAGGGTAATGATTGCCCTATGTGGGACTAATAAAAAGAGGTGTTCTTAAGTGCAGACTAGGCTTAAGTTTCACAGACATAGAACAGTTCTGAATAAATAAAGTCCTCTCTGCTTGGCAGTCAGCCTTGCTGACTTGTACAACTTTATCTTGTTTTTCAATATTTATTTTTGTTTTGTTTCTTAAAATCCTCAAGTTCTTGCATCACATGATTGCTTAGAAGCCTGTGCTACATATTAGACTATATTTCTAGCACTCATAGTTGTGGAGAAAAATCTTGAAAATGGTTTTACAATCCTCACTTCTAACATAGTAAATGGAAGGATCTGAAATGTGCAGTATTTTAAGATATTGTAACTTCTTTCTGAGACCTCCCCTTTTTAGTTTTTATAGTAGTGACTTCTATATATTTAATTTACCTGAGTTGATTTGAAATTTTTGGATCTCATGTACCAAAATATTCAGGCAAAAAAGAATAAGATTTAATTTTAAATAGAATTGCATCATTAGATAAACATATTTTTCAGATCCAGGGACTTCTGCTCAAAATTTTAACTGTTTTCTTTTTGGAAACTCATTACAGTAGGTACACTTACCTTTTTTAGATGTGCTCTGTGAACAAAAACTTGGGAGTTGAACTCTGTGCAGAGGACTGGTTATCTACATTCCAAGATGAGTAGATTTGGAATAAATTTCACAAAAAATTTTCTTAAAATAAAGTGTCCATGAACCGCCTCAGATGTATTATGGAGAAGGGGCTTCCTCCCTGTATGTGACTGTACACATCTGTTAATTCAGAGATCTAAATGTGAAATCCAGCACTCAGGGACACCAGGTGGATATCTGATACCCTCTGAGGAATTTGGGCTTCATAAACCATTCTGTGGATTATTCACAGCCATGCATTTTTCCCTGCTTGTGAAATAAAAAATATGGATGAAATATTTGTATCAATAATTAATCCTGGTATAAATCAATACAAGATACTAATAAATGAGAAACAGAGACATGTCCCTGCCAAAAATCAGCTGTTGATGCCTCTTCACTTACTGAAATGGCATGTTGCATATCTAAAATGTTCTATTACTAACTATGAAATATTTCTCTAGGTTAAAGTCGGGAATATTCTCCAGCTCTACTGTGAAAGCTGTGGTCATAGTAGAGTATAATTTTAGACTGGAGTACATGTGGACAGGGCATGAGAAATCAGGAGATGCATCTCTATGTCTACTTTTCATGTATCTTCAGAAGACCTTGCATGACTTGAGAGCTTAAGGCTCAATTCACTTGCCCACACATAGGGATCTTGTTCAGTTTATTAACTCATTAGAGTACCACAAGCTTCCTTGTGATGTGTGAGAAATTACAAAGGAGCTACAGAAAAACTGTCTTATTTGGGTACAGCTGATGGAGACCAACAAGGATATTCTTCAGTGCCTGAAATGGCACTAGTTGAGTGTGTACTGGCAACTAAACCTCCAATCTTTGCAGTCCAGGTTGAATTCAAGCTTAGGATCTATTCTTGAAGAAGGTATCTGTACCAATTCTTCTAAAGAATGGTATCAGACTTCAGAATCGTTTTCTTTTCAGCATGCTTTCTCAACATACTGACTTTTTCCTTAACCAAACATACTTGTTCCTTTCCCAACGATCATGCAGGTGGTGAAGGACAACCCCCACCTGTCCTGATAACACTGTATAGTTCAACAAAACCCAAAAACTTGGCTCCATCCCACCATGATGACCTGGTGGTAAGATCACACTTCTGAAAAATGTCAGAGGTGGGTGTGATTTCTTCAGGCCAAAGATTGTGAGGGAAGTTCTCTATCTGTAGACTGCAGCTGCCAATGGGTATTTTAAAGAAAATGGTGGATATCCTTCACTACATTATGGGCCTGATGTTTTCAAGATGTAGTACTCAAAGTTCTGAATTTAATTCTCAAATCTCTCTTCTTGTACCTGAGACCTTTACTTAAATCTGTCAGTAAAACAGTCAGAAATGAGTATTAACTCTCTGAGAAATATAGGCACTGTTAAAAACTTTGTCCCTCAGCAGTGATTAAACATACCATCCACGTAGGGGTCTCACCTAGTAGCACAACATCAGTGCTTACCAAAGTTGTCCCTTAGCAACCCTACTTCCAGGGTCACAACCCCACTTTCATTTTCACTTCCAGGCTTGTGGGCCCCAAGTGGGGTCATGACCCTAACTTGGGAACTGCTCTATAACACATTGAAAAAATTAACATACCAGCCAGTAAATACATCAGCAAAACAAACCCATCCAGTCTGCCCAAGACCCTGAGCAGCCTGCCACCCCTTGGGGCCTTACCTATTAAACGTGAGGTTTCTAAACCATGTATCTACTTGCAAGCTCACATACTTCTTTATGTATGTGTTACCATTGTCTCATAGTCTTCCTTTGTGCTCTTTAGCTAAGTTTGGTGTTGACAAACACGTGCTAACACTTTTGAAAATATGACCCTCTTTTTCTTGCTCATTCATATGTTGGAGGTGCTGCTTAGATTTATTATTTCCACATAATAGAGTTCACAGTTATTGTGTGTCAGAAACAAGATCTGGAGAGTCTACTGTTCCCACAGCTGGAGCAACACATACACATCTGCTAAAACTGCAGAGTAAATTGCATTGTCTTTAGCAATTAATCACTTACAATGTATTCTATCGATTCTCCTCCTCCTTAACTCCTACCGGTCTTTACCTTCTTTCCTCTTCTTCTTGCTCCGCTGTCTTCTGTTCTCCTTTTCTTACGTGTCTCTCAGTTCTCTTCAGAAGTGCTGAGTTTGAACGTGGAGATGCTTCTGCAAAAACTTCTCTTGCAGAATATTCTACCACTAGATTTCAAAGAGCTTTGCACAGGTTGTGGAAGCACACAAGTTATGAAATCTTAATATCTTCGTTTTACAGTGGAGAGATTATAACACAAGGCCTGTTATGCAGAGTCACCAAAAAGTCAGTGGCAAAAGAAAACATGAAACTCCCATTTCATGTGTCCCATGGTGGACTCCAAGCAACATGGTTAGCACAAAATATACCAGTAGATGGCACTTCAGAGTTCGTAGCATTGCTTATGCCTCCGAGGGTCTGATATAAAGGGATTCTTGTGTGTAGTGCTTCACATGTGACTTTTAGCATAGGTTGTTTTTTTTTTTTGGGGGGTCTTGTGTCCTTTCCTGTATCTTTACTCTGTCCTTCTCCTTTTTATCAGTTACCTTGCTCTGACACTTTTCTGTTGTTTCATCATTTCTCCCGATTTTCCATATGCTATGTCGCATATGAAAAAGAAACGGGGGAAAAGAGAAAAAGTAAAAGCAAAAAAGATCTAATAAAGTGGAAATCCTTCACTGGCTAATTTCCAGAAGAGAGTTATCTAGATCCTAACTAATTCATTATTGAGAAGAACTGGGGTGGTGGTGAATGGGAGCAGTAAGATATACTCCCAAATCTCCTTAAGTCTCATCATGTACTTTTTGCGATGTGAGGTAAATAGTTATTTACTAACACACTGTATGTCCTCAACTCTGCATGTTAGATTACCATTGCTGTACAAAGGCTGCAGCTAAACACTTCAGGTTCTGGCCTATTCTTCCAGATAGGAAATGAGGGTTTTGTTTGGACTTCTGTTGTGGGCCCTGGCTGGGTTTCACTCCTTCAGAGCATGTGGTGCTGCTTGCTACGTTGCTGACAGTGGCAAGTGCCTTTCAATTAAGGCTGAAGTTCCATCAGAGCCTGTAAGTGGAGAATGCCAGGGAGATTAATAAACGACTTGTCACATCTTCCAGGCATGCTGGGTTGGGAAGTGCAACCCTTGAGTTTGTGGGCTGTGTAAATTTGGAGCTCCAGTTATAGAGATAGGCTCAGTCCTTTTTTTTCTTTCTCATAAAATGAATGACAATTAATTTCTTTAAGCCTTAAGTCCAAATGTGGAAATACTCAATATCTGTATATCTTTAATGTCAAACATCTTAGGGTTTTTGCAGTTTTGGTGGAGTCACCATTTAAAACAAAGATTTTAATTGCTCTGATTAAGCCATCTGTATGTGGGAAAAGATTACGGGAAACATCCCGGAGGGGCTTTTTTCAGTTGCTCCAGTGAGCGTTATGTATTATTTTTCCAAGTTTCTTGTCTTAGGCTTCTTTTTGCTTTCCTTGCTGTCTTGACCAATCTAGCTGGTACTGTCTCTTTGAGAATACTGTGGTATTGTCTCTTTGTGAATTATTGTGAGTCCTAAAAAAAAAAAATACATTGCAGATCTGAACAATACAATAGTTTTAAATTTCATTTTAACTATTTCACTCTTTTATTTTATTTACTTGTTTTTACTTTAAAATATAGGCAGAAACTTTTGTGCATTTTATTGCATTTTATCTACTGTATATTCTACTCTGCACAGAATTAATATTCTAGTGAATAGCTGCTGCATTCCTTGAACAGCAAAAAGATTCTCTAAACTCAATGGGAAAAGAGCATTTATGGGAAATTTTAGGATCACTTAAGGATCATATAAGGGAAAGATATATTAAGGAAGGAACATTCTGTATTCCTACTGACAATTACATCCCACAGCTCTGGAGATATGGTTGTTCCTTCAATGTTTCTTGAGGGAATTGTTTCTTTTTAGCTGGACATTCCTTTCTGATTTTGGAGTCTAAGACTTAAAAGTGGTTGGGCATACCTTTTCGTAGGATCATAGGATAATTCAACTTGGAAGGATTGTCAGGAGATCACCTGCTGGATTGTCCTCATGTGGGAAAAAAGCCTTTCCTTTAAATGCAACTTGAACTTCTCTTTTTTCAGCCTATGCACATGGTCCCTTGCCCTGCCACCATGTGCTGCTACAAAGGACCTGGCTCTGCCTACACAACAACCTGCTTCTGGGTAGGAAAGGCTGATCTGTGGTGCTTTCAAAGCCTTCCCTTCCCCGGGCAGAAGCAGCTCCATCCCTCAAGCTTCCCTTGCAGGGCCAGTGCTCCAGTCCCTGAGACTTTGCTAGGCTTGCTTGTCATTGATGCCACCTTTGTCTTCATTGTCCAATGGACAATCTGGCTTATCTTGCCCTGTGACCTTTCTCAGCAATGCTTCTAATTCAGAAATCAGAGGGAAGCACAATTTAGGATCTTCTAAGTGGCCACCCACCCACCCATCCTTGTAGTTCCAGGTGCCTCTTAAAACATGGAAGTCATTGAAAATTAAAATGACAAGTACATTACATGAAGCTCAGCAGAAGATGATAGGAACACTGTAATCTAAGTAAGAGCATTTCAAATTGCTGAGGGAACTTGGAAAATTTATTAAAACTGTTCTTATGTAAAACTGTATTTTTGTATATAACCAGGTACGAATTGTTTTTTTAAAATAGTACTGCTTTTTCTGTGAACTTCTAACATGCTATGAAAATTAGCTATTAATTGCTAATTAATTCTTAAATATTGCAAAAAGTTTCAATTTTTTTTTTAGCATTTCAAAAAATCTTAAAAACAGGTACCTAAAATTTAGTTATTGAATGTGTAGGCTGTGGTTTCATTTTGAGAAGCTCTGAGTATCTGGAGACCTCATTGAAGCACTGGGAGGTTCAGATAGTCTTACTGACTGGCACTGGTGGAAATTCAGGGGTGTTTACACATTAAAATCTACACTTCAGTACCTTGGTAAATTCATTATCCTGTAGCATCTGGGGTGTCTGATTAGCTGATCCACAATTCCTTTGCAGTTTTCTGACACATTAGTGTTCTTCAATCCCATGGCGAAATTGAACAAATCCATTTAGATGAAGAAATCAAAAGAATGTACCTGTAAATTACAGGAAAATGAGTCAAACAGTGGATTTAACTCCAAATCAGTCTCTGAGGTGAACATTATGGCTTGCACCTTGTTTTCATGTCACATGATAATCTTATTGGCCACGATCTTTAGAAGTAACAATGAAAGTGAATTATATAGATGATCCCAAATGACTGTGAGCAAAACATAGCCACTGGGATCTATTATGTATTTATGTCTATCAGGAAAAGAAATATTAAAAAAATAAAGAGTTAACATGTGCAAACTACTTTTCCATATACTACCTGCAAAATTCATACTGCCATAATCGGTCAGGCAGGTCTTGGAATTACAGGAATATCAAACAAAAAATGTAATTGCCTTATCTTCAGGGAATTATGAATGTAAAATCTGATACCTTGTGAATGACTTGGTGTATGTGCAAATGCTGCTTCACCAGAACTCATGGAATCCTAGTTCTTCAAAGTGATAAGGTACAGATGTTTCTGTGCAGGTGATTCATTGTATAGTAAAATGTCACTGCCTAAAGAAGAGCACTGCACACTGAAACTTCATTTCACCTGATCCCATTTGTGAGGGGGGGGAAAGAAAGAAAGAAAAGAAAGAAAGAAAGAAAGAAAGAAAGAAAGAAAGAAAGAAAGAAAGAAAGAAAGAAAGAAAGAAAGAAAGAAAGAAAGAAAGAAAGAAAGAAAGAAAGAAAGAAAGAAAGAAAGAAAGAAAGAAAGAAAGAAAGAAAGAAAGAAAGAAAGAAAGAAAGAAAGAAAGAAAGAAAGAAAAAGAAAGAAAGAAAGAAAGATGGATGACAGCTGTTGAAATTTGCTGAGACTTGGAATGGAGATTTAGTTGAGGTGCATCAGCAGGCAGAAGGCAAGCAAAGAGGTAAAAGGTGTAAAAGAGGTCTATGATACTGTTCTTAAGTCTGTCATAACACAGCTATCAGGAATGCATTCAAGTGTGCTCAAAACTGTGTTGCACAGACAAATGCATTTGGGAAATGGGGCTTTAGAAGCTATATTCTTACTGTTCAAATGTCTCAAGCTGAGTCTCTTAGAATTAAGATGACTTTACTTCAGTGCCAGAACATGGGTTTCTGTTTTCAAATATGTGCACTCTGGTCCATGTTACTTCGCCTGCATTTATGAATGGAGTTCACAGACCTGGGATTCAGTACCAAAGTATACTTCATGGTGATCTAGGAGTTTCAGAAATATGATTTACAGCCAGGGGAATACGCATGCCAGACAACAGAAAACACTGAAGAGAAAGATATTCCTAAAAATTTATTTCTCTTCTGGTTTTAGGAGCTTGTGCAACATGGTTTCAGAACTGGAAACCACCCTTTTGTACTTAGACACCCAGACATCTTTGTTTCTCCATTTAAACAACATCCAGGATAGCCTGTGCATTAAGAGGGGAAGCAAAAGGAAACAAATACACACACACACAACCGTATAAAACCAAAACCAAATACAAACAATCAAACCAAACCAAAACCAAACACAAACCCAAAACACAACCCACCCCCTCTTCCCTCAAAATAACCCAACCCAGAAAAGGAACAATGAAAAAATGTAAATGGATTCAGCTTCAGCTTTAGACTGAGGGAATTAAGTTCTTATTTCCACTTTCCAGGAAGTTACTCATGTACAAGCCTGGAAGAGAGGATGAAAAAAGTGAAGCCTCTCACTCCTGTTGTATCTATGACTCAGTGTAGAAAAAGATGTGAGATTTGTAATCTTGATTTAAGCAGAGAGTTAAACATGATTTCATAGCTCAAGGATGGAGGTACTTACCTACTGGGGGAAGGAGGAGGGGAAGCAACCTGGATTCTGGCCCCTGCTTCAAGCACTATTTATGTATGTTACCCAATTACAAATGCAAAGTGTGTAGGCAGCCCCTGGGGCAAGAACCCAGGACTTCCTCTTCAAAAGGAGCACCTATTAGGGTTGCAAATTATCCCTTCTCAATGAATCTTGCTTCCTGTCCAATACAGAAGTATGGCTTCAGCAGGCATGACAGACAGTTTCCAGCCTGATCTTCACCTTGACTTGTTGCTGGATGCACTGTTGGGTGATGTGGGACAGATGTCCTCAAAAAGAGACTGACAGTGAACCTACATCTCTCACTTCATGAAGAAGTACCTCCTCTACAAGCATAATATTATGTAAAATGTTGACAGTTGTGCATCCACGACCTCTGGACATGCTTCTGGGAGAAAGTCTGTAGGGGCTGTTGTGCTTCATGAAGAAACTGGTGTTGTGTTATGCATGCTTAGAAGATGCTTACTTCATGCAACCTTCCAGGAGATGCCACACCTATACATCACAAGCAGGCTTTGGTGCAAGGTAGGTTTCAAGGTTTTCAAATGTATAGCAAAAGCAGTAGCAATGAGAAATGCAGTATCAGAACTTTAACATATTTTTGTCAGCAGTAACCTGATGTAGATTTTTATGGTCATTTAGCACATAAATACTGGAATAAATACAACTTCCTGGAGTTTTTGTTCCTTTTTTGAATTTGTCCATCAGTGACTTTCTCAAAGTTATTTCGTGAACCAGGAGCAGGACATAAAATTAGAACCCAGAAATCCTGCTCTGCTACAGTCTCTCTGTAAGACATGTAAATATATTTACAATTAAAACTAGTATTTTAATGTTGTTGTTTTGTTGGAAATGAAGTAGCTGGCACCTAACTGAATTTAAGAAAAATCTTCTCTGATAGTTGCCACATCTATTAAACATGTTGTTTCTATGTCATTGTCATGTGTTTATTAGTTCCTTGAGAGACTTTCCAATTGATTCTTTTTCCATACCTTTGTTCTCCCAGCCCTTGTTCTCTTTTATTTTGGGTTCTGTTCCCTCAGGAGACCAAAATCCTGCTCCCTTTGCTCCTCTCATCATGTATTTCCTTCTAAAGAGACTATTTGTCTAAATGAGGTAACAGGAGGATGAAGGGCAAAATATTTTTGCTATTATTTTGAATACAGTATTATAAACACACACTTGTAATTTTTATATATTCAGACATGGTTACTTTATATTTGCTTTGGATAATGCTAAACAATCCATAACAAATTAGAGTTTACTATATAGTAGAAAACACACAGAAGACTATAGCAGGAAGATCCTTCAAACATGATTTGTATTTAAAGTGAAAGGATGAGTCAATTTCTCTCAGACATCACTTCAGCAAAGTACTTAGAATATCATCGAATAAGGTGCTTAAGTATGTTTTTAAGGTTTATGCATATGATAAATTTTTTATAAGTGGGGCCTTATTTTTGAGAACAGCATGATCCAGGTAGCATAATCAGGACTTTTGTCCCTGCTGTGCTCATGGTAATTACCTTTCCTCAGTTCAAGTATTAGTACCCAGTCTTAAAAGTGTGTCCCATCTGACTATAGGTTGACCAAAAAGAACTTCTGAATTAAACTTCCTTTTTGGAGAAGAATAATTTCCAAGCAATAGTGTGTTCTTTGATGGTTTGTTGGGTTTCTGTCTTTCGTTCTATTTCTTACACATTTTGAGTTTGGGCAATAGACCCTGATTTGCATTTTCTATTGGTCATCTAAATGGATCTGAAGCTTAGCAAAAATTCAAATGCATATTCAAAACCTCCTAGAAATATGAAAGTAAAAGATACCCAAGAAATGTGTGGTGCAGCTGACATGCCGGAAGGAAGGGATGCCATCCAGAGGGACCTTGACATGTGTGGGCTGATGCAAACCTCATGAAGTTCAACAAAGTGCAAGGTCCTAAACCTTGGTTTGAGCAATCCCAGACACACCTACAGGCTAGATAGAGAAGTGATTGAGAGTAGCCGTGCAGAGAAGGACTTGGGAGTGATGGCTGATGAAAAACTCAACATGACCCAGACATGTGTGCTCACAGCCCAGAAAGCCACCTGAATTTTGTGCTGCATCAAAAGAAGTATGGCCAGCAGCTCAAGGGAGGTGATTCTCTCCCACTACTCTGGTGAGACTCCACCTGGAGTACTGCATACAGCTGTGGTGTCCCCAAGACAAGAAGGACATGGAACTGTTGGAGCAAGTCCAGAGGAGGCCACAAAGTTGATAAGAGGACTGGAGCACCTTCCCTATGAAGGCAGCCTGAGAAAGTTGGGGCCTGGAGAAGCGAAGGTTGTGTGGAGACCTCATAGCAACCTTCCAGTATCTGAAGAGGCCACAGGGAAAGCCAGAGAAGGACTTTTCATCAGGAACTGTAGTGATTGGACTAGGCGTAATGGGTATAAATTGATAGGGGAGAAATACAGGCAGAATACTAGGAAGAAATAATTTAATGTGAGGGTGGTGAGATACTAGAACATGTCGCTCAGAGAGGCTGTGGATGCCCCAACCCCGGCAGTGTTCAAGGCCAGGTTGGATGGGGCCCTCAGCAACCTGGTCTAGTTGAAGGTGTCTCTGACCATGGCAGGAAGGTTGGAACTAGATTATCTTTAAGGTCCCCTCCAATCCAAACCATTCTTTGATTCTATGAAATGAGAGACTTTTTATTTAAAGGATTGAGAGGGGGACATAAGTCTCTTTTCCTCCATCACTGTACTTAGACTTAAAATTAAATAGTAATGAACTGGAGACATTGCTCCTATCTGAAAAATGGTTTCTGACATCAATGTCACCTGAAGCTTTGGCCTTAACCAGTGTTGCATGGCACACAAGATTCTAGAGGGACAAAACCCTTTAGAACCAAACAGCTGGGATTGCCTCTAGGGAAAATTCCATTTTTTATTTTTTTCACTCATCATTTATTTACAAATACACATTATAACTTTTATATACATTGCACATTTACATGGTAGAAAAGTACAAAACTATATATTTAAATGAATTTATATTTAACTCGCCATGTTTGAAAATATAAAATTGCATCAGAAAAAAAGTATTATGAAAAGCAAGAAACTTGAACTGATAAAGCTTTGATATAACTTTTAGCCACACACTGATTGGGAAAAGAAAACTTTGAAAGTGGTACTGCAAGACCATCTTAAAGGAAACACCTGATAAAACACGCATGTTACAAAAAAATAAAACAATACAAATAAAATATCACCTTTATTCTTATTACAGTTAGCCCTGCAGCCATTAATAACCTTCATAATCCAATTTCTTTGGATCCAGAATTTGTATTGTACAGTATAACCTCTCAATACATTGTATCACCACATTGTACCATTGTACATGATGTACAGAAGTAGAGAAAAAGGAAGTGGAAGAAGTTTCCTTAAAGATTGCCTCACTGCACTCTGAAAGTATACTTAAGTCAGTTACAACGCCTTTTGGTCAGTCAAGATTCCTTGTAAACAAAAACACGAGGGATCTTTTATGTACAGAACCGGCAAGAAGAAAATCCAATAAATAAATGTAACAGAAACCGACATGCAAGTTTGTTAAAGTGGAAAAGAGTTAACATCAGTGAACCTAAGAGATGAGATCATGTGGGTAGGCTATAAGGAATGGACTTTTATAGTTTACAAGAAAAAAGAAAAGCTTTACTTTACAAGCAAGAGACCTCACAATAAATAACACTGCTCTTCCCGTAACGAATAAATTTCTTCAAAAAACAAGGTGTACAGTCAACCAGACATTTTATGTATAAATTATAAAACATGACACAGTATAAATAAATGTCTACGAGACTCAACTATATGTATACTTTTTTTTCTCCCCAAAATAAATAAGCATACACTTATTTACAGTATGGACATTGATTTTGTGCCCAATGGCTGTTCCAATAGTGATGGAGGTTTTACCACTCTAGAATGGAAGATATAGGAAAGGTGTAGTCCTGGTCTTCATCTTCCTCTTCATCCTCTGGGTCTTCATTAATGGCTAAATGGGGGAATACAGGGGAGCTGTTGTTTAAATAAGGACAACAACAGCGCAGAAGCAGCTCAGTGCATGTTTTGAAAGCCCTCTGAACAGCCATAATACAGCGTTGCATTTTATGCGACTTGAAGTGAGATGCTCTTTGGCATCTGCTGTTATACAATAAGGTTTTTTACACATAATCTATGAAGTCATAACTGGAGAAAAGTTCTGAAGTATCAATGGCTCATGTTTTATTGGCAGATTCCTGAAATCACATGAAACGCGCTCTTGTGTTCTAGATTTAACTGCTTTGTGTCCTTCATTCAGAGTTAGTAGGAGGCAACTGTGCTAAACCAGATGCCCATGTGCTACCTTTAAGCTTGTTCTTTTGGACTGAGTTAAGAGTGTTTATCCAGGTGTTAATAAAGCAATCAGCAAAGCACACGAGAGCAGACAAAGTACAAAAAAGTCACTAGAATTACAATCCTAGGGCAACCCCTTTCTGATAGAACGGCTTGTCCTCGGAACATCCCCAAAACTCCAACTTGAAGGCCAGCTCGTTGTTGGAGATCTATTGCATTTTATCAGCAACCAAAGTATGTGCGTGATACATAGACACTTATATGGCACCTCTACAGTATTTCGAAACAATAAATCAAGCTTTCTTATGTTTAAAGGTGTAAGTCTTCATTACCTAGGTATTTTCTTCAGAAGCCTTAAGTGTCTGCAGAGTTAAAAATCTCACTTACAGTTGCAAGATCCAGAGTGCTTTACTTCTAGAAGCATGCCCATGGAACAGGCTGCCTCTTTCATGGCACACTCGCTTGGGTAAGTAGTGTTATCACTGGCACAGACTGCCTCATCCGACTTGCTTTCAGGGCACAGCTCATCGCAGAGGGCGCACCGACCTCTGCCAACCTTAAAATCCCACAAGCATTTCTTCCCAGCACTGCACTGAATGTCTTCACAGGATTTGGCTTCTAAAAAATAACACAGGATACTAGAGGTAAGTCAAAAGACAAAGCCAATAGAAAAGCAACAACAAACAACCCCCAAAGCTCTATTTCCCCTGTGAACTGTGAAGAAACAAAGCTCAGATGTAGTAGATGTGATGATAGTTGCTGATTCTGTTAAAGCAAGTAGTCCCTTGGACACCATTGCCTGTCTATATGTGGGGGAGGACAGACAGCTGTGCCAGCAAAGCTTGGCCCTGGGAGTACAGAATTACATTTGCCTATTGTACATGACTTTCCTGCTCCATTTGATGTCAGTGGAAATTCAGATCCCCAAATTAGCAGTAAGTGCACAGTTTGTCAACAGGTTCAGCATTTCTAAATTAATTATTTTTAAACTAAGCCACAGAGTGTAGATGTCTACAAGACTAGAATGGGAATTCACCTCAACCTTTCAATTGCCAACTAAAAGCAACCTGAGACTCCCCCAAATTCCCCCAGCCCCTTTGAGCTGCCCTGAAGGTGCATCATAGTAATACACTGCACTATCAGTCCTTTCTGGAAATCACAACACAGTGTCAGGATGCACAAAGATTATTTTTCTACCTTCACCCACCAACTATCTCCAAACTCCACAATTTTCTAAAGAGGAAAAAGTGATCAGATGTTTCCAATTAAGTTAACATAAGCTTTGCCAAGACCACTTGCAGACAATTGTTTCCAGGAATCCAGACCCACTGAATACTGAGACCTTGTTATGCTGTAACCATGTCATCATCTATTTAATGGCGGCTACTTCTCCCTTGGATACTAATGTCAGCACCCACAGACACAGCAGGTTCGGGCCCTCCTCTCCCTCATCCGTTTTGCAATGTTTTCTGGGGCAAGGCTCACCCTGGCTCTTCTTTTTCTAGAGGGAAGCACTAAACCAGGCTGATGAAAGTCTCTCTTCCTCCCTGGCACTAACTACATCCATCCAGCCACATACATGATACTCTGAAACAGGTGATCAAGGAAGCTCCCCTCACCCTCATCCTTCTACAAAGATACCTACTGATGCATTTTCCTTCGTAGGCTAGTCCAATGGATCTGCCCAGCAGGCAGGTAGCTTTCCTCAGGTGACAGGCACTGGCGTAAGTTATGCCATCGTTCCCGCAGAGATACTGTTCAGGAGAGGTAGGCTCTGGACAAATTCGATTACATGTCACACAGTAGGCGTTGTTGGTTTGGTCAACCACACACGTGGAGCTCCCCGGGCATAAAACATCCCTACAGGTCTCTGAAACAGACAGAAACACACAGTGATTAATAGAAGATATCAGAGTCCCAGTGAAGAGTAAATAGGTGACACAATGACACAAATGAATAGATAAAAGCAGTTAGCAGTGCTCCTCATTTAAGGGCTGCTGGAAGAAGCCTTCCCATCTCAGGGTAGCTGGTGGGATACAAGTGCTGCTAGACTATGGGGAACTCTCAATTCAGCTATGTCCTTGCCTGTTGTGCATGATGTAGTTACTTTCTCCCAACCTCTGGAACATCAGGGGGAAGTACATGCAACAGCTCCTCCCTACACTCACACACACACACCCTTTGGCATTTGAGGGAGATTATGGATTAGATTTGCAAACCTACTTTTGCATTTGCCCTGATACTGGACTTCAAGTTCGGGCTGTTCTTTACATCTGGCTTTGAGAAGGGCACACTCGTTCCTGTAGGTTTTCCCATCTAAGCCACACACGGGGCCCTTCCAAGTGATATTAGAGCAATCCGGAGCACAAACACACCGAGGTTTGTTCTTCTTGTTCATTTTACATTTCTTCCCGGGTCCACAGTCCACGTTCTCGCATGTTTCTGATGGAAGGAAAGAGGCACCACTTTAGTACCGAGTGTGCAGAACAGACCTGGTGTCAAAACTGCTTAAAGAAAAAAAAGACACCGTGAACCCGGAGCATAGTTCAGGAAACACCACCGGAGGGAAATTCCCCCCGTCAGCGAGGGCAGAGGGGAAAGACGGTGGCTCCCCCGCTCCCCAAGATACGCAGGGCGGCCGGGCAGAAACGGGGCCCCGCTCCCGAGGCCGGCAC
>NW_008690601.1:130674-149980 GCF_000695815.1 Acanthisitta chloris | reverse complement strand
TGCAGGATGGTTCACAGTTGTCATTATTAAATCTAATTATCTTCAGTCTCAGGAGTCCTGTCCTAACAGAGTTGGGGGGGAAAGTTGCTGTTGGTGGTGCAATCTCTATATCCTTGGAGGATAATTTCCATTTCAGACCCAGTGGTCTATATTAATGTAAACAGCCATGTCAGCAGCTGTAAAGATGTGGCTATGAACTTAGTCCCTTAAATAGAACACTCTCCAAAGTACAGTGACATCCTGTCTCAACAAAACACCAGACTTAGGTCCCACTCTGCTCCATAAACAGCTTTGGAGTTCCTCACCAAAGGGAGTGAGTAAAAGACAAACGAGAAACCTAGCAGACCTCAAGAGAAAGATAGAGGCTCAGAAAAACCAATCCCACCCCAAACCAAACAAAACCCAAAAAAACTCCCACCCCAATTAAGACACTGTTTCCAAAGACAGAGACTTTCTTAGGGGAGATCGTGCAACTTTAAACAAAGCAATTTGAGGTAAATGTATCAGTCCATGTGTGGGTCAGTCTCTTCTCCCAGGCAGCCAGCAGGAGGACAAGAGGGCACAGACTCAAGCTCTGCCAGGAGAGGGTTAGGTTGGATATTAGGAAGAGATTTTTTATGGAAAGAGTCATCAGGCATTGGAATGTGCTGCCCAGGGAGGTGGTGGATTCCCCATCCCTGGAGGTTTTCAAGCTGAGACTGGATGTGGCACTTAGTGCCATGGTCTAGTAACCATGGTAGGGTTGGACTTGATGATCTTTGAGGTCTCTTCCAACCTGGTTGATTCTATGATTCCATAGAATATAAAATGAAGGCTAAAGTTTCAATCATATATCGTATAAATGCTCTATTTAATAATTAGCAATCAGTAAATTAGTAAACTGGTTGTGTCTAAACTGATGCATATTTGGTTTTTTATGAAAGTTTATAATTTTCATTCATTATCTTTTGCTGAACTACTTGCTTTTCTGTGGTAGAACTTCTGCTTCCATGAGTAAAGTAGTCCCCAAACCATAAATTATATCCTACAGTTTTGACATCATTTATTTTCATACCATTATACATGCCAACCTTTTGACTACTCAAGATCAAAAGAGTTGCTCTCCAGGCTCATATTTCACTATAGCTCTCATATTTTATGCAGCAAATTAGGTTTTACAGTAGCAGCTACAGCAAGACTGTCTCTCACACTGCACACAGCTTAAAATTACTGTAGAGGATTTCATATTGAAGGAGCATGATCCCAGAAATTCATACTCAAGTTAAAAATGGATGAAAACTTCTTAGAATTCTTTCCCATCCGTTTTGTACAGGTTTTTACACATATATATGTATAACCTAATGTGGTTAAACTTCAAAACTCTAAAAGGTAGCCAGGATTCTGCCTTTGCTAATAAAGGTTGGAAGGGAATCTAGTAAATCCTAATGAAGGCAGAGCTAGAGTCTCTCAGAGGGGGCTGCACTCCAGTCACGTCCAAGGGTCACCTACCAGGCACGCACGGCTATGAATTTCTTTTCTGCCACATTTGGAATGCCCATATTAACTTGTCAAGATAATTGCTACAGCTGGGAGTTCCCGTCACTGACAATCAAGAGTTTATTAGGTATCTGAAGACACAGGTAGGTGCTCAGCAGGATTTATGTGTGACACTGAATTACCCAGAGACACCTTTCAGTGGGAGTTCAGACCCTTACTCAGCTTATGTGATTGTAAAATACTTTTTAGTGGAAATTACTAAAGGGGTAATATCAAAATAACAATTTCTGCACAGTTGTAATTGTTTGGTTCGAAAAACTTTACAAGTAAAAATTATTTTAACATCTAATTCTTAATAATGTAATACAGAGCTACCAATTTATTGCAATCATTTTTTAAATACAACTAGGGATACTTATTCATACACAATTTTTGACATCTTATGACTCAGCCAAATTTGAAGGGATTTCAACAGCTCAAGCAAAACCAACAATCCTACTGCAGTAATTACCCACTTGATAAATTCTAAAGTCCTACTACAAACTGCAGAGACATTACAACCCTTAAAATAATCATAATTACGACTAGATGTAAAGCTTTCTGCTACACTCATATAGAAGTGTGAGGGTTTTAAAATGCAATTTTTTTTTGCTCTAAATAGATGAAAGATAGAAACATTACAAAATACTAATAGCAAATTCTTTATTAGTCATCATGATTTATCACTCCATGCCTCATTCTACTTCTATGGAGGAGAGAATATACAGATGGAGAGGATTAACAGTGCACAGGTTCCTTCAAATGCTGCTGCTGATCCAAAGTATTGATGCCTCACAAGAGGGAGAGGATATAATCCATTCAGTCATTCTGAAAAACAACCTGAAAATAGAAATGGAAATGTCTCCTGTCCTGAGCACGCACGTACCCTGGAGTGATGGCACACTAGGTCCTTGCATGTTAAGTGTGCTCAGTAGAATAAAGTAGGACACCGAGGCTAGGAAGGCTGAATGACATGTTTTTATCTAGCATGGATTTTTAACACAACACCTGCAATTTACCCTGACAGCATCCAACCAAGCATTCATGTTTCCCTAAATAAAGTTTCCATTGATATCATAGTTTTCCCATAGAAATCAATCAGCCAACAGGATTTAAAAATTCCTCATATACTAGCAAAATGAATTATCAGCCTACTAGGAACAGAGCATGCTGCAAACTAGGAAACCAGAATATTGGTAGAGGCAGATTTTCTGAGCGAGTTCTGCTATCTGTTTACACACATGCTTTTACTGACTCCTTTTCAAAAATGAATTAGTTCACTGGCATTAAGAGCAGGGAAAACAAGCAGTATGTTCCTGCTGGCAGTGAAAGCCCCCAGCTCTGCTGTGCCCTGCACAAGGCTTCCCTCATTTCGCTCCAGCCACTTTATGTATTACCTGAGCGAGCGTGTCAGACCTTTGGAACTGTGTGTAGCACATGCCTGTACACAGCCTGAAAGGCTTCACTCCAGCTGGGGCCTCCAGGCATTCATGTAACACAGACAGACAACAATATCAGCCAGCACAAATGCTCTGCGTGGCTCTCAGACCATATCTGCTTAAGACACCTTGCATATGCATCACTCGCATCACTCATGCAAACATACTTCCTCAGCACCACAGGCATGCATGAATTCTCCATAAACACTTTATAAACTAAAAATCAGTGAAAATTCTCCGTCCTGTCAGAGGAGTTTTCTCCTCTCCTCACCCCATGCAAGGAGCAGCAAAGGGCAGCTGAAGGGAACACATGCATTGGCCTTGTCAGAGCTATGCTGCTCTCCAGGCCTGACCTAATACTTCCATGTAAGGGAAGTGAGGGCTTAACAATGACATTTCCTGATAATCAAGGACCTTATGGATTGCAGCATAAATCAGTCACACTTCTGTTGTCATTAGAGCCATATTCTGCTTACTATTCTGAGGTTTTCTGCAAACTCTGATTTAATAACCTCCTCGGCTCTGAGCTGATTTTGATTTCCAGTTTTATTGAGACATATAGGCAGCCTTTGCTTTATGAGAGTAAAAAATAGGCTGCCTTGACATGCCTCACATAAAAGCAGGCAGAGAGCTAACACACAGTTATACTGAACTTCTATTTCAATCAGGCATGACCTCTCACTTCTCAAAAGAAGGCCTTGAACTTCACTGGATCATTTATTTAAATGTGGTGAAGGAAAATAGGAATCATAAGCAGCTTTCTGTGGTCTATTTTGGTAACACCATTTGTTTCAGAGAGAGGGAAAGAAATTATGCATTCCCCAACATAAAGATTATTTATACGAACGGCTAATTAGAAAGAAGAACACTGGAAAGTCACATAGTTTACTGAATAGTCTTTTGATGGGGACAAATGACCACACAAAAAGGACTAGATGCCATGTACCTTTATTAGATAAAGTTAGCAGAACTGAAAAAACATCAGCCCTTAAACTGTGTTGTTCCAGGGAATTACACAAAGACTAACTATAAACAAGTTATTCCTTTTTAAAATGTTTCTATCTTACATATTTACAAGACTATGACACTAAACCCCACAGTGTAGGCAGATTTGGCAATTATTCTTGGAAGGCTTTGCTGCCTACAGCTTTGACTCTGTCACTATTTGTTGCCCCTTTGTGTTAAAGATGGAAGGAAGGTCTTGGGATCACCTGACAGATTCCTCTAGATGTACTTGTTTCCCTATAGCTGGTATGTGGCAAGCAGCATTTGGAAAAAAAAACCTTAACTGGTTTGTATCTTGCTAAAACACTCAGTAGTAACACAGATGTACTAATTTCTCATCCAGGCTTCAGTAAGGGAACACACATACATCACCTAAGAAGAAAACAAAAGGAATAAACAAATCTCATGACTACCTGGATGAGCAGTGCAAGAATGACCAAGCAGCAGTTCTAATAAAAGATTTTAGAAAACAAACATCAGTACTTGCTCAAAAGCAGATGAGAGACCTGCAAATACAAATGCTACCACTGGATTCAGTCAGATTATTTCCAAACAACATTAATGTCCTGATTCAGGAAAGCACTGAAGTATCCTTTTCCTTCAATTAGGATTTTCCACGTATTGGGGAACTTTGACATTTCTTCTGAGTACTTTCCTCGATGGTAGACACAACACCCAATGAAAACCTCTTACACACAGCTCTGTGCCTGCAAAGTCAGCTGCTCCACAAGCTGGAGCACAAAGGTCAGCTGATGAGCTCTTCTAAAGCACAACCAAATGTCATAACTCAAGGTTTTCAAATGGTGAAAGTACTAACAAAGCAACTCAACTGACTGACACAGAAACATGTAATATTCCTAAAATTTTACACACACAAGATAAAAAAGCACAAGAGAACATCTTACAAATAAGTAAGAAAACGGACTTTGTAAGGGCAAAGTCAACAGGAGCATCTGTACAGTGACAAATCTCAGTCCCCAAAAATCCCACTACAAAACAAGAAACTGAAAGTGACTATTTATTAGTAGGCTCTGTTGATATTAGAGCACCAAACATTTAAACTGTGCAACAGTGAAAAACCAGATACAAATCCTGCTCCTGAGACTGTCTGAGACAAGCCAAGTATGCAATTGAATCAGACCAGCTAAATTGAACACTAATATTGCAGCCTTAATCTAAATAAAAATGAATGATCTCATTCTTTTGCAGTATGCAAGTGAAGTCGTGTCCTTGTTCTTAAAAGCAACTAGCACAGTTTATCTATTCTCTTTAATAATGCAATTTAATTTACCAAAGGTTCATATTAAAAATTTATCTGCCTACAGCAGTTAGAGTCACCTAGACATTTTGTCACAGTTAAACATTAGCTTTGGAGTACATCACAAATTCCCTACTGTGAGTCCGAGAACTGTTTCATATAGGAACACTCTGAGCTTCCAGTTGACATTACATTTAAATGAGTCAGGAACTGTGCACCGAAGAAAAAACTCTGTCAGTTATTAAAAGTGCAGTGACTTGTTCAACAGCAACATTCAGAAGAGACAAATACAGTCTAACACATCAGTGGTCACAAACGACTGCCACATTTGCTTTAGCAATCAGTTATTCAAAACATACTCCAACAATCATAACACTTTCACCTCTAACAAGACCATTAGGCCATTCAGACCACACAAAGTACTCAGTGGGGGTGAGAAATTCGAGCACATGCTGAACAAACCTCTGAAGTATGCAGTTTTGATGCCATGGAAATATTCAGGAAGACCTGCACAATAACAAAACTTTCCTAGAAGGACTTCATCAGCTCAAATGTTGTTATAACATGACCAGAATTTCAAAGATTGGCTCATTAAACAGTAGGAGCAGCACAAATGCCATACTGAAGTAACTTCAATTTTCACCACAATAACCTGGAAGCAAACTGGCCCTGTAGCAAAACTGCAGACAGCTATTTAGCATTCCACCAGTATAAGACAGGATTTCCTACCTCAGCTTTGCTGGCATCCAGCGTTGTCAAAACCTGAAAATTACAGGAAAAATGCATTAGTATTGATTCAACAAAACGGGAGGGGGATTAATTGGCTTTTGAGGTAACTGACATCAATTGGTTGTTACAGCTTGAGGGAATGGAACTGAAGAGAACTGTCTTTCACACTGAGGAGACTATTCACCTCTCATGCACATCAGATGGCAAAATCAGGTATAAATTAAGACTGCAGTAATATTTAGGAATATTGGGTAAAAAATCAGGACACATACCAAAACAGAATGGAAAAATATGTTTTTCTTTTTACTAATTTTTAATTACGCTGAACTTAGTTATGGTCAGTGTCTAGCTAGGACGACACAAAGTCAACTACTATCATCAACTTGCACAAAATCCACTTCAGGCAATAGAGATATGATTGTCATTTATATTAAAGTAACTTAATTTCTATAGACACAGATATACTTTAATATTATAGATCAAACAACACACGTGAAGTTCATAAGCTGTTATTAGACTATGAAGGCTGTTGAACTGTGTTTGTAAAGCCAAAATCTTTCTTAGAACTCTACATCACAACATTGTCACAACTTTACCCCTCGGTAAGCTGGAAAATCCCTTAATAACCTTCTCACAAAGTCCACACTGACACCAAGCCATAACTCTGTCTACAGGAGGATAGATCTTTTTTTATATTGGTGTTAATCATCACTTCTAAAGGACACCATCAATTCTCTCCAGGTCCTAGGAGCAGGAGAGGGAGTGACCAAGCGTGACTCTGTCTGAGGGGAGGGGAAGGAGAGCACAGTGTTTATTGAACAGAGCTCAGCCTGGAGAGCAAGAGACAATCTGTGTGCAGAGCTGCTGTTCAATGGAAGACACTGGTGGATTCATCAAAAAATTATTTCAAAGCAATTTAGGAACTGTCACATCACAACTCAGTACCTCTAATCACAAACAGTTATTTAATTTAACCCGATTCAAAACCAGGTTCAGCTCCATTTGAAATGTGTGTCTTTGCCACTAATGGGATTTTTGAAGCTGTTCAAGAATTTCACTCACACAAGCAGAACTTATCTAAATTCTATTTATTTACAGCCTATCACCTTTTTTTGCTATTCCTCTTCATCAATATTCTTTATTATTAGCAGCTATTTCTCCTTTTCAACACGAACCCTATGTAAAGTCATCACATCCATTCTCTGCTAGCATTCCATTGGGTCACTCTGGTGGTGTACCCTCACAAGAAGGTCTTTCTACTAATCAATTCAGTAGAATTACACTCTTCTTACAATTTAGTTACTTCTTTCTTGGAAGCAAATGACTAAAAGGATATAGTGTAAGGATATACCCCAAACCTAGCTTAACTTAAACCACCAAAATCTGGAGTGGAGTTTCCTGAAGCTGTCATAAATCCTGCTCTGAACCATCTGTCAGAGGTGCCTATCACTCTCTATCAGCTATGCAAGTAGTGTGAATAGAATTGAACAATTCCAACTCACTAATGCCTTGGAAGGCAATTACTTTTCTATTTTAATGATTCACCTTCCATGTCCAAAGACAGTATTTCTCTTTTAATACAGCTCTATCTTCCTGTTGCTTTATAGTCATCCAGTGGTCAACTGGACCACTGGACATATTATGCCCCTATCTTTCTTCTCCAAGTTATTGTCTGATAAATTCCTGTTCAGCAGTTGAATTCCAGTTAGTTCCTAGAAGCATGACCTTTTACTTGGTATTACTAACATTAATTCACTTTTATTTCAATCTGCTAGGCCATCCATCTCTTCCTGGATAACATACCCAGCTTTTCTCTGTTGGCAATTCCTCTCAGCTTTACATTTTTATCAAATTTCATTAGCACAGTCTTATACCAAGCATACTAATGAAAAATTACCAACTGAAATGACAAATAACTCAATACAGTGACACTGCTAAGAGAAGTATTATGCTGAGCACCACACTGACACCAGTTCATCAGGGCAGGGTACCAGGCAGCCACACCAGACTTATCCTAGTGAAATACTTCAGCAGCTTGAGCTATACAGCTGAGAAAACTACTGGATCAGGGGTGCAAACAGGGACATGAACATATCCTGAGTTATTTCTGAGAACTCTGTAAAGTGATCCTCATACCAGAGGGATTATGATCTTTAGCAGTATACTCATTATTTTACAAATGGAGACAAAGATGGAGTGTTCCTATTTAAAATAATGACATTCCTCCAGTTAATGTTTAATTAATAAACAGTAAAACACATTAATTTAATATTATAGGTCAAATAACACTCGTGAAATTAATGAGCTGACTATTGTTAATCTGTGAAGACCTGACAATTACCTGAAAGTTTTAGCAGAGATTTTTAGTTAAGTTTATGTATCTTAATGCAGTGAATTATCATTCTGTTTGTATGATGGATTTCTTCCTCTCCCTCACCCCTACCCCCCCTTCCCCAGTTCCTGAAATGTAATTTCTAGACCAGCAGCTGTGTCTTCTGTCATGTTTGAGAAGTCAGTGAATGAAAACACAAGAGCAGTATAATGTGTGTGACAAGGAAAGGCAGTTCCAAGTCATTCTTTGCTGTAGACTTCTGAGGAAACCTCTGTGTGTCACAGTGTGATCACTCAATTAAAGCCTCTGAGAAGGTATTGCCAGGTCTCAGCTCCTTAAGCAGAGTACCCACTGAGATCTGCAGCCAAGCCATCCGAGACACAAAACCAATTTATTCACCCCCATCCCAGGCAGTGTGGGTAAGGAAGTACCTAGAATTGTGCCTTGATAATAAGCTAATTGTTCCAGAAGGCAGGAGTGGGACAAGCCAAGGGGAGGAGCAGAGAGGAGAACTGGAATGTAGACAAGGTGCTGTCACAACTATTTCATCTTGCTTTGTAAGGCTGGTGCCTTCCTTTGTAGATCATCCTGCTGCAACAGCCTATTGCTCTTAGCCATGATTTGTATGAAGTATGATGTTCATTTACTGTCTCCTGCTGTCCCCTTGACATTTTATGTACTAGTTAAGAACACAGCAATTTCACCAAGAGAAATCACAGCTTGGGTGAGGGATTCCTGTCTTTCTCACAATAATCCCTCCGTGACATAACAAAACCATGGGTTTATGTCACTTTCTCAGGGAAGTTGCAATTTATTTTTCTTCTGCTAGAAGATATACATGACTGACAGAAAATAATCCCTTAAAATGGCTTTTTTACTACTTCTGAAAGTTGCACTCAATTAAGATCTTTCCATTCTACATAAGGAATCCTGTGAATACTGATGAAAATGTAGATATTGTGATAACACCACAAACACAGTAAACAGCCTTTTAAATTATATTCACTGTTTTTAGCATTTAGAAAGGTCTTATCTTGAGGTGCATACATACATAGTTCCTCTCTCCAGAATGAACAGAGGACAATATTTGCCATTCCAAAACTGAATGCAAATAGTTGCTATTTGTTACATATCTCATGCCAACACCTTACCAGAAAGAAAGAAAGGAAACCTTCTTGAATGCAGAAAGCTCCTGAAACATGAAACTGGAAAGTTCATTTAATGCCATTTTTGTATTAAATATACATGAATTTCCCTGTGTAAAAATTCAAAGATAAAAAAGCAGGAAAAAAATGATGAGCCAGGATTCTCATCTATGATGTGCCTGAAAGACAGTAACCATTTCACTGAACTGTCCCATCTTTTTCACATCTGAAGCCCTTTTTCTGGCACTCATTTTTCTAGAAAAGATATTTTCTTTTTAATTTTTTCAGCTTCTCACATTAACACAGTTTTCACCTTTACTGTCTTTCCACCCTCCCATGTTCCTATGGAATGAGAGAGGGATTATTTCAGTCCTAATTCAGGAAAGAAAATGCATGGAAGTCCTCAGCTGCCTGCTCATATTTAGCTCATCTTGTTTCAGCCTCACCTAAGGCATGCATGAGTGCTGTGGTACACAAACACTCACTGAAAGAGCTGCAACCAAAGGTCCTTCAGTTCAGTGAGCAGCTCCTCTGTGCTTAACTGTAAACATCATCTACTGCCAAAGCAGGATTTAAAAAAAACACCTCCAAATAAACATTGACACTAAGCTTAAGGAAACCAAAACCATCTTCTGCTTTGGACTTCAGAAGTTTGTTGGGAATATTAGGCAAAGAGGATTTTGAGCATGAAGAAAATATATAAACCTAGGAAAAAACCCAATGAAACTGGAATTGTCAATGACAAGACAGAATTAGTTTTATTTCTTTTCCTTCCAACACTGATGTTGATAAAGTTAATAAAGTTACCTGAGAACTATTTCCCTCAACAGATAAATATTCCAGCAAGTAATTGCACTAGAACACAACTTTTGACATCTGTAACCACCTCTCATGTTTTGCAGAGCTGCTAGAAGACAAACATGAGTATGATTTGTGTTGTACACTACAAGTGAACTGTTGTGCAGCAACAAGTGGCTGAACATGCAGATCATTTCAGTCAAACTCTGCCATGAGGGCTCAGGAAGGAGGAAACAAGGAGTCTATTTACTGTGCTTATTAGAGACACAGTTTCATTTCTTAGACACAAAATATCTGACCAACAGACCATTCTGGAAGAGGCTGTGTCACCCACACTCACTGTTAGGCAACACCTCTACTGATTAACTAGTCCTGAAACTGCTGCAGGAACTCACATACAAGGGAACTAATCAAAGCTTGCACTGACAAGATCAAGGGCAGAAACTTGGCAAGGTTCTGTGAATGTCCTGGTATTTATCTGAACAAATGTGAAATCCTGCTTTGTCTCACTGAGCTCAGGCAGCATTAAAAAATACAATTTGATAATCACTGTGCTGCAACCCTTTTTAAATTCTGAATCCACCTGTGGGTGGGGAGAGCTCAGAGATTGATTGCCCACTGGCTTTTCTCCTTTTTCATCTGCCCTGAGCAGTTCCCAGCTTGGCTCCTCAGGATTCAGAACATAGTTGTGATTGTGATTCACAGCCCAGGCCACTGAACAGGATTTGAGCTGTTGGAGCTGCTTTGTGACAGGTGTTCAAAGAAACCAGCCTTATGCTGAGTATTCTGCACTACCTCTGTGCTCCATTATGTGAACAATTACCTGCAAGATCACTGCTTTGCTGTGATAAACAACAGCAACGAAACAGGAGAAAAAAACCCAAACCCAAACCCAAAAAGCCTGTCTGGCACTTTTAGTGTTGAAACAAAAATAAGCAGGACCATATTGTAATATTTCACTTCCTTAAGCACTAGGCATTTGAAACATGAAATTCTAATGTTTCTTGCCAAATTTAGGGAAGTAATCATGATAAATAGAGCTATAAATCTAACTTGTTCCTTCAACATACACAAATATCTCCATCACAAGTATAGAAAAATATGCAGGCAACAGAGATCACCTCCTTGCTAAAGCAGTTCTTCTTGTGAATTCATTAGTTTTCATTCACTTCATTCTTGTTTCCTAAAAGCAGTCCTGGAAAGCAAGTAAAATTCCCTTTTACATCCACACTACCAAGAAACTCTGCATGCCCCATTACAAACCTAAGCCTTGATGGTCACCAAAATTGCTGAGTATCAGGAAGGTGGAACTAGATTCAAAAATGTTAACTCATGTAGGCTGTTTTTTGCCTTGTGTTCTTCCTATTGTACTGACTAATGCTCAGATAAAGCTCTAAACAACAACTCTTTTTCAAATTCCTTTTTTTTAATTAATGTTTGGGTTATTTTTTTGAAACTGTCTGTGAAGTCCATATATAGCAACTCCTCTCTTCACAGGATTAACCAAGCTGGCCAAAGTAAGAGAAGGAGAAATCTCAGATGGACTATTGCCTGGGACATGAAAATAAACACCTATGTTTTTAAAAGCTGATGTTTAATTTTTAAAAGTCATCTGTAGATTAAGCCAACTCATGAAATCTGCATGCACACCCAAAGGTGCATAGTCTTACATTCAGCTGGGGCTCATGGGCCATGGGCAGGGCAATGAAGGCTCATTAGTGCCCTTGGGGGTTCCCAGAGCTGGGACTGCTGCTGCAGTGAACTGCAGTCAGTTTGTGGCCGTGCTGTTTGCAGGCCACAGACCCACAAACATTTTCTGCTATCTGTGGAGGAATACATCTGGTCCAGGTGGCTCTGCTTGCAGGCTGCAAGTTGAGATGTAGATTGCAATGTGGATTGAGCCTGAGACCAGAGGCCATGAACTGCCAAGCTTTGAGATAACAAAAGGGCATGAAGACAGCTGGTGCCTGCCAGGTGAACGGGAGATACAGCTGGAGCTGGGAATTGCTGTCCTTTTGGATAAAAAGGAGGTGGAGATGGGTGACCAGTAGGATGTGCCAGCAATGAGGAACTTGCTGGCAACAAGGATGGACACAGAAAGGGGGCAGGACTAGAAGACTTCTGGAGGACGAGTAAGACCTGCATGTGGGTAGTCTGTGAGGGTATAAAAAGCACAGGGGTTCTGGGGCCTGGGTACCTCCCTGGAGGCACCAGCTCTGTGAATAAACAGCTTTGCAGAACTTGATGTCTAAGACTCTGCTAAAGGAAACTGGGGCTGAACCAGTAAGAAAACCTGGCCTGACTATGGGTGAGTGTGGTGTGCAGGAAGTCAAGTGAGGCACCCATTGACTCACCAGAGCTATTCATGACTCGAACATTTCCTCAACATACCATAAAGTAGCTCTGCTGCAACAATTAGCTATCCCATTCTCCTCTCCTTGGCCATTCTTCCTATGACTCCATGCTCACTCCTTATCCCCAAATAATTCTCTTTGACTAAGTGGCTGTGTGGGTATAAACCAAAGTGGGTAGAGAACTCACCTAAAACTATCAAAGTCCTCAACCCCCCAGAAGCAGTGGGGGTAAACACTACTCTTCAGCACTGGCTCCTGAAAGCACATTTGAGAAGTTCCTGGGGTATACCACAGGGACAGCTCTTGGGACCTTCCCAAAGCTAAACATAACATTGTATGGCTGCCACACATGACTGCCCATTAAAAAAATCCAATATATTAAAGACATACATGAATGGAATATGCTGAATGGAGAACAGGGGAATCAAGACTCATATTTTATAGATATGTATCTTTAATTAAATTTTGCTCAGTTTATTTACTGCTATGGACAACAGCATTAGATTACTCCAAATTTATGGAAACTCAGGAAGCATACAGGCAATTATTTTAGCAGCTGATGAAAATCGTATCTGCCTTAACTACTTCATAATAGTATTTGTGATGCTCAGTTAATACTGGCTCTTTAAGAGTTTTCGACTAAATTTGCTGTATAAATCAGTTTGCAAAAAGTGGAGATGTTGTGGATAATTCACTTTGCATGTGAAATCTCAGTTATAATGTCTTTTGTTTGCTGCTTCTTTTTTAATTTCTGTCGGGTAACCTCAGTAAACTCTGCCAAACTAGTCAATAAAAGGAAAACAAGCCCCCAGATATTTGTTTTAACTCTGTTCTTCATATTTGTATTTGTGTATTTGTGTCTCTTACAAAACAATTTGAAAATGGTATGGTCTGCTCTTTGGAATTCGAACTCACTTTTACAGAGAAATCTGCACTTGAGAAAAGTTGCCAAATGGCTTTTCTTTAATGTTGGGAATAAATCACATGAGTCTTATAATGAGATAACGAGACAAAATATTGGTATGTAATAAGTTAACCATAAAAACTATTCAGGTTTTGTATGTAGTAAAATGTATGGTCTTTTGTTAGCTGTCCTTTTAAAAGTAAACCTAAACCTACTTTATCCATACCTTTAGCAAAATTCCCACATGTACTGCTGCACTATAACCTATGATCATCTTGGCAATTTCCATAAGTTAGCCAAAACTAGGATTTAATACTTATTAGATGGTAGAAGTTCATGAGAAATCCAGAGTGTAACTGCAATAAACTAAATCTGAAATACATGATAAACAAAGCATTTGTAAGTAAACTGTTGAGCACTACAGTTTTTCCATGGATTCTGGTAAAAATGCCATTAATGCTCCCTGCTTAATTTAGCAAGAAAAACAAATTAATTAGAAAATAAACATAAAGATGTCTGGTTATTTTTTTTTTGGTCATGTATAAAATTAATTAGAAAATAAACATAAAGATCTCTGGTTATTTTTTTTTGTCATGTGTCAATAATTTTGTAAGGCTACAAAACACTGAGGCAAGAGGACAGAGTGAAAAGCCAGCAATGAAACAATTCCCTTGCCATCCCTGCCTCACAACACCCAGCAGCACTATTAGCACTATCCATTTCACCCAGGAGCAATAAACTCAAATTTTTTTGGAATGTCCACATTATGCCAGAATAATATAAAAATAGATGATGAAGCAAAAACCGAGATAGATTTAGCCCCAATGTCCTGCAGTAACTGCCATAATTGCACAGCCAGCTCATTATAGAAAGTCAGTCCCTCGAGCCTCCCATGTCCCAGTTAAGCGACAGTAATAGAAAGCAGCTGTATGAGGACATTAGGTCAGCAGAATCATTAGCCCCGAAAATTGCATCACCATCACTCCTCTGCAGCAGCCAGACGTTCACACACCATCAGGCTCCTAAACAGGAGGTCAAACATGATGATGAACTTCACCCAATAACTCCATTAACAGTGGCCTGTGGCTCGGCGCTCCCAGGAAGCACAGATCTCCAGAAACTTCCAGGAGCTTAATGAATTTCAGCCACAGCCCTGTGCCCTCAGCTTCTCTGCCCTGGGCACTTGGCAGCACTGGATGGAGAAGTGTCAGTGCCCACAGGACGGAATGCCCCATTACCTCTGGTTTCCTCAAGGTCCCATTGCCTGTGTCTGGGGAACAGGAGCTGGGTAACACCAGCACTGCAGGGACACATTGCAGCCTGCACAGTCATGGGCCATGGGAAGGTGATGCTGCCAGCAGCCACCACCACAGGAGGGACATGTTCCAGGGCTGCACAGCTCATGAGCAAGTGGGAGCAGTGTGAGGCACCTCACTGGCCCAGAGAGATGTGTGAGGAGGCAGCTCTTGCAGGAGCTAGGTGTTGAGAGAGGGGGAGTCACCTGTCCCACAGACGTTTGGGTCGCTACGAGCCAGCCCTGGGGGGAGAGAGGGGGAGTCACCTGTCCCACAGATGTTTGGGTCCCTACGAGCCAGCCCTGGGGGTCACTGGCCATGGGCACGTGGGTAACAGCCCTGGCCTGCAGGTCCCTCCAAAATAAATCATTCTATGAATACAGTATCTCCCTGAGAACAGCTGCCCCGTTATGCATTCCCAGTTTCCAGGGACCTGTTTGGAGCCATGTGTGGGTTTGAGAGACAATCTCTAGGAAAGAGCACAAAGCAAGGTCCAGATCCTCGAGTGAAAGCCATCAGCTGTGTAGTCACCAACTTCCAAGAGTTGAAGAACCAGCCTGGTACTTAAGTGCCCATATTCCATGGGGGGATGTGTCACCTCCTCCATCATTTATCCAGCTGTGCTCCGAGGCCATGAGGCACAGAAATTAAGACAAAGCTCTTTGCCAGCACTCCCATGTATTCTGATTAAAGAGAAGCCTGTGAAGTCAGCCAAGGTTTTCTCAAGTCTGGATGCTCATTCCCACCTTTCACAGCAGAGAGCTGCAGTTTCCCTGGTGGGCTGAGCGTATCCAGAGCACTTGGGCAGAGCAAGGGCCCTGCCTTCGTGGGCATGATTAGTTTTGGTCAGAAAAGCAACAACCCTTCTATCAATGTCAAAGACTAAATAAGTTTGACTATATGCTGATGTTCTTCAAATTGCTTCTACTAGCAATAGTTCTGGATGGTTTGTTTTGGGGAAATTAATGATGATACACCAAGGTCATTGTACTTCTGCTGTAGCGAACAGATGTTAACATATTAGTGCCACTGTCCTGTGCTACACTAGGCTAGAGCTACTTTGGTTGTCATTGCATGAGCTGAGACAAAACCAGCCAAACAAAACAGCACAGTCTAATAAATTCAGTCTAAAATGCAAACATTTGAAGAAAAGAGCTCCTGCACTTTCAAAAGCCATTACTCTGCATCATCCTCATCAAAACACACCACTCATTTCTTTAAAATCAACCCCAAGCTAGCAGAAGAATAAGAAACCAAATCTTTTTTTTCTCTCAGCAGTACAGACTATTTGCAATGCCATTTGTAAGCTGCCCATTTCATCCCTGACATTCTCAGCTTGAGTATGTCTCCAGTTCATGTCACTCTGTTACACCAAGGTAGAAATAATCAAGTATTTTTCCATCTTTTTGCTGGGAGGACTCAGAGCTGGTTGTGCTTATCCGTAGCTCTGTTTAACTGATGTGAGATTATTGTGGTAAACTACATAGAAGTAAGACATTACCACTCCCAAAGCTCACAGTCAGTAGGGAAGGCAGCAGCTTGCTGACTGGGAGGGAGGAGGACTGGGACAGGCTGATACAAATTGAAATAAACACTTCCTTCTTAATAATCTCGTTGCAACAATACATTTGCAAGTGCATTTAAAAAGGGGCTGGGGATAGATCAGTATGATGAGAGCAGTGAAGCAATTCAACAGGATACAGCAGTACACAGGTCCTTTACTTCATAAAAATCTTAATTTTTGGTCAGTATTGTTGAGTTTTAACTACCTAAAGTACTTTCTTTCAACTAATATTACTATATTTGGGGGATATTACTAGAAAATGAATTACACAAAAGGCCTCAGTGCCCTAAGTGCCCTACAGAGAACATATGTGCCATGTGTCAGAAAATTCAGAATTTTGAATCACATTTTAAAATAGATAACTTCTGACAACAAGACAACTGTGGCTGGGAAATGGATAGCAATTCTTCTATCATCCTGGCCCCAAACAGGGGACTTAACATCAGCACAGCTTGATAGTCCATTTAAACTGTGATGGGGCTGTAAAAAGCTCTTAATAGAAGCATTTCCTAAGAGAAAGACTCATCTGTTTCTAAGCTACAGCTGTTGTTTATGCAATACTGATAGGCATACAAAATAAAAGAGCTGTATCACTCTGTCTCAAACCTAGATGTAAGCTGTTTAAAATGCTTTACTTCTGATTTCTCCCCATTAGTAAGTAAAAACCTACTGTCTCTTGGCTGTGTTTGATACCACAAGCTTCTTTCCTGTGAACTATGACAGCCAATAGACCTGAAATTTCCCCCCTGAACTCTCCCATAGTGCAGTGACACTTTCACCTGTGGTATATGAGCCAACTTTGCAGTCTCCTCTGCCACTCCTGACCATTACACAGAGCTCACTGACACAACAGTTATTAGAATTCTTAAAGTTTATGAATATGAAAGGAGTCTTAATCCTTGGAGTGAAAGATGACAGCGAGAGATGCTTATAATTTGCTAGAGCAGGAAGAAAATAATGTAATGAATTATGCAAATACTTTCTGTATGGACACTACAGAAATTCTTCATTAGGAAGAAGAAACTGTCAATAAGCAACACCTATTCTCTTCATGAGAGGACTTTTAAGGTGTGGTTAAAGAGCAGGATAATGGACAGATAATATTCTGCACATTTCAGAGTTTAAATATAGGTAATATAATAAAAGCAGTAACAAGTGGTGTCCTCAGAAATGGCTTTATCTTCTGAAATCTTCAAAAAAAATGTCAAAAACAAATCAATGTTTCTTTCAGCTCTCTGCTCCAGGATTTACATACACTGAATGATTACAAATGCTCAGAAATCCATGGAAAAACTTGCCAGTTGCAATGTACCCCTTAAACCCCCTTGATCAGAACTTCAAATACTTTCCAGTGGCTCAAATACTAAGTCAGGCCTTGTTAAAAAACCCCTGAAATCAGAGGAAATCTCTCCTGGCTGTGAATCCTGAATTGGGTCCTCACATCTGTTTAGATCAAGGGAACATTACAGACTCCATCATTTCAAGATGATATAATACATTGTACCTAACTGTGTGTACAGGTCAGCCCAATTTTTCCCACTGGTATTTATTTCATTCTGAGGGAGGTGATGGCTTTAAGTGATGGCAAATTTATCAGGTAATGTTTCAGAAGCAACCAAAAAATGATCCCACATGCTGTATCAAAGCAGCCAAGGCTGAGGTCTCCAGACTAACAGCAGTAGTTCATAAAACAGGGGTGATGTTTAGTACAAACCTTGGCATCACAAGTGATTTTTACTTCAGCTGTTACTAAGAAACAAACCATACAAGAGTTCTGCTTTAGACTTTTGTTCTTCTGAATAATCACCATTATTCCATGGGCTAATAAAACGAGGCTGTCACCTGCAATTTGATGCCACTGTGGGTGCTGATTTCTGCTGATTTACTCAGGCACCCCATTCCCCATGAGTCAGGCACAGGGAAAAAGGTGGCTAAAAGTGGAGGGACACATTCCCCATGAGTCAGGCACAGGGAAAAAAGTGACTAAAAGTGGAGGGACATGGGAGACAAGTGGCTGCTCAGGCTGCCTGGCTGGCCTGCTGCTAAAAGACAACCTGACATGACCTAGTAGAGGTAAATTGCAGCTCAAATACTAATGGGAATCTTGTTCCCATGGCTGAAGGAAGTTTAAACAAGCTAGCAAATCTAGAAATCCAAGAAAACAGTAAGCTCCTCTCCAGTTTCAGCTCTCTGGGTAGGTTTGAAGGGCAGGGGGTTGCATGAAATTAATCCTTTGTGGAAGTCCTACAGCATTAAATGCTGCTCTGAGATGTTGGATGTGTGTGTTTGTGCTACTTCCAGCCTGTCTCCACTGTGCTTGCTTTCAAATGACTTGTCTCTATACACCAGTGTTCCCATCAGTCCATATTGTTAATTTTTTATTTCTCAATCAAGAATTCATGGAGGTTAGTGTGACATTGCTGCAAATACCCTCACAGCCTAGCAATGTAAATAATGGATACAGCTCTGGAAATACCAACCAGGCTCTGATTGTTCTGGGAAACTTAAATCATGGCTGGGCCAACTTACCTACTAGTAAACAAACAGGCTTCTCCCTGCACTGCAGTAAATCCCTCATCTTTCAAGAAAATGAAACGTGCCATTGAAATGACTGTAGTTTTGGGAAGTGCACACAGAGATTTAACTGTGACAGTGCTCGCAAAGATGCAACTATTTTTTTTCCCCTTTTAGAAAACAAATTTCAAAATGCCAACAAATTTTCACAAGCTATGGTGAAGTTGAAGGCAGTTAATGCATTTCAGACCACATCACAGTATACGACATATCCTTTTACATTTCTCCTAATTTCTGGCATTTATTTTAAAATCCCATAATGAACAGCTACTCTTGAGGACCCACTTGTTCCTCCCATTTTCCATTTAACCTCAATGATTGCAGCCTCTCCTATTTCCTTTGGTGCTGAAAAGTCTGTTTACAGCATTACCAACACAACACATTTGCTAGATTT
>NW_008690601.1:127903-130630 GCF_000695815.1 Acanthisitta chloris | reverse complement strand
GGAAAAAAAATCCCCCATTTCTGCATGAAAAATGAATTATATTTTCTCCATTTCCTTAGAAATTTACATTCTGAGCTCATCTGTGCCACATATTCTTTATGGATAATGAGCAAGGCATCCTCACTTAGCTGTCACTGAGGCAGTGAAATGTTTACAGTGTGCACTTTGGAGATTCTGGCAGCTTAGAGTCTAAGAATATTTCTTATTCACAACAATAAGCATTGCCCTAAATTTCTCATGAACAGAAAAAGATTGATTTGAAGAATCCTTGAACTTTTTCGACCCATAGTAATGCTGTTTTAAGGAAGGTTAGTTCAGATACCTCATGCTCACAATCTATTTCATGCAATGTGACAAAGGCTGTTTTAGTGCCTTGAACATCTTGCAGAACTTCCTGGGAAGCTGAAAATATCAATTAATGGAGAGACAAATATCTTCTTTGTGAAATTTCCCAACAAAATATCCATCCTATAACTTTTCAGAATATTCTCCCATTGTATTTATTACGTAATATTTTGTTTCACTATTGACACAAAAAAAAAAGAAATCTCAGGCATGAATCTCCTGCCAGTTTTGTGCAGGAGTTCTCACTAATTCATGGTAAATATTTCTCTTTAATTACCTCTCTGAAGTCATTCTTTGGCAAAGTGCATCAGAATATACCCATTGTAAAGATTCTGTCAAGATTTCATTTATGAGCACAGGTCCAGTCACAGGCTGACAATGACACACTTAAGCCTGTGGGCTTTATTGAACCAGGGCCTGGGAAAAATAATCTTTTATCCTTCGTTCTTAGAAAGCCTCATATAGTCTGAATAAATCTTTGAAATGTAACCAAAAGAATCTCACACGAGATCATCTTTTACTGAAGTCATAACGTACAGTTCATGTAGATACAGTTCGAAGGTTATTGCTGTCAAGTTTTGAACTTGGGCTGTAAAAGGAATAAAAAGTGACAGATTTTCTCACCAGAAAGGAGAACAGTGCCTGCACAGAGCCTTCAGCAAACCTCTCCTTCCTGAGCTCAGCTCCTCAATTAACCTGAGCGTACTCAAACCTACTGGGATTGTTTTCTGTAATCAATCAAATTTCCAAGTGTAATTATTAACATAGTCTTTAATTAAATGAATCAGATAATTTGGACACATTCTAAAGGAAAGTCAGTTATTGAATGTTAACAATTCAAATACTTGCAGTGCCTTTTTGAGTTCTGACTTAGAAAAAAATCTGGATTAATTCTCAAAGGTCCTCCCTAGAGTTACTATTTCTAAATGATTATTTAATACATATTTAAACAAATATTTTCAATATATTACTGCAAAATGACCATCAGGAATAACTGCATTTTATAGAAGGAGGCAACTTTTGCCATTATAGATGTGCTGTGACTTTTCTGACATGTTAACAGTTTTATTCCTAATATTATTTCCCCTAGAAAACCATATTTTAAAAAAAAAGATATTTTTGTCACATAAAATGCTGGTACAGTGGGTGGAATAACAAACCTAAGTCATCTCAGATGTACATGAAAATCCCAATCCAAAACAATATTGTTATCAGAGAAATAACAATACCAATTAACCTGTGATTCGGTAACATCTTGATAATAAATGAAATGATGTAAAACTATTTCTTGCCAATGATAGAACCCCACAGGCTTTTTCAATTTTCATATTAACTTGTCCTAAGTGAATCTCACATCTCTGAACTGGCAATTCTGAATACACAAACAGTATTCCAGGATTCTCTCCAGTACCACTGCATTTGTTCTTTGACACACTGTATAGTGACTAACACCACTCCAAGTAACAACCTCGAGACTTCTGAAGGTTCAATACAATACAACCAATCAGCAGCAAAGGAAAAAAAGCAATGGTTTAGTGTGAGCAATGGGAAATAGTACCTGCTATTTCTTTTTGTAAACCTAATGTCCCTCTGCCTGTTGTGGAACACAATATAGAGTAATTACAGCAAGAGTCAGGAGATAAGGGATGATAACAGATCTTCATACAACAGCATTAGATCTTCAGAAGAGCTGCTAAGGACCCTGACAGAGATGACAAAATCAAAGCCAGCAAGGAACTAGTAGAAAATTCAGTCAAGATAAAAAGGTTATACAAGGCAATCAATTGCCATCTCTAGTCTAGTTTTTGAGGTTTGTGTTCTCTATTTGCAAATAACAAAGAGGCAAATATCTTGACTCAAATGCAAAGAAACCAAGAAGTCCATTTTTTTTCCATGCAAGTAAGCCCAAAATCAACAGAAAAAAGTGTATGTTCCCATTCTTACTTCAGTTTGGAGTGACTGATTCAGAGTTAAGCCTATGCAGAAAATTCATAGATTTCTGCATAGGGTTTCAATTAAGGCTCAGATATTTTACCCCTCAATTTTAGCTTTTCTCCTCTGAGTCTCTGAGGCTTCAGACCTCCCCATTCCACTATATAAGACAGCTCAATGTTGGTGATGTGCAGAAGACAACCAAAAGAAGTCACAAATAAAAGAGGGACAACAAAACATCTAAGATACATTTACAACAAAACTTAGGCTTTAATTTTTATTAAAAACATATGAAAAAATTAATGGCCACCCTTAGACATGGCAAGCTATAATGAAGAAGTGAGGCATTTTCTGTGCTGTGGTGGCCAAGAATGTGGGATAAAACTTCTAAAAGAAACTGATTTAATTTGAATTCTGTCTGCATTTAGAGCATGATACAAATTCCAGCTT
>NW_008690601.1:122794-127866 GCF_000695815.1 Acanthisitta chloris | reverse complement strand
GGACAAGATATGAAAGACATATTTCCTAGAAAGCATTACACAATTTTGCTATTTTTTTACTGCTGTGTACACTACAGAAAACCTATTGTCAGAGAAAATCTTCACATTTTTCTCCACAGATGTTTTTCCGTGCAAAGAGAATTCAAAATGATTAAAACATTTTCCTTGATTTTCCCACTGTAATGGATTCTAGGGAAGTGTGACTAGCAGAAAACATGTATTATTGATTTTTCTGTTATTCTTACTTGTGAAGAGACATATTCCATTTCTTCTTTCACTGATAGCCATTATCCTATTGTTGGAAAGGGAGGTAGCTCTATCTTCTCTGTGTTATTCCCCTGCACACACTTCACATATTGCTAGAGCAAACCTTGTAGGAAGACTCATAATACAAGAATGAGAAAATGAGTAAACTTTCATCATTACCAAAATAATTCTGCCTATCCTAATGACACCAACAGGCCTACTTCCAAAAGCTCGTGAGAAAATAAGGGTGTTAATTTGGAAGACTGAGGAGGCATAAAAAGAAACTATTTTAATAGTGATTATCAGAAGACTTCCCTATGATGAATGTGACTTAAATATTATGGGCATAGGCTCTGATTGCCTGAACTATTCCATTGATTACATAGTACTTTGTCTCAGAAAACAAACCTGCTTTTACTCAACCCTCACTTTTTTAACACCATCCAAAGCAAAACTATGGAATGTTCCAAGTCCCACCTTGTCCCATCTGCAAAAGGACTCAACTAGCTCCCCTATACATGTGTTATTTCTTTTCTTCTCTTAAACTAGTTCAGAGAGCAATCAGGCAGAAGATCATCCCAGAGCATCATAACTGAAGAGCAAGAGGAGAACCAGCTGTTGGGTGAGCTGGAGGCAGAAATTACTTAAACCACATGGGCCACCATTAACATCAGTCCTGAAGCCACAGTCACCTCAAAGCATCATTAAGTAGTTCTGTACTGGAATAACTATGCTTATGTGATGAGGTAAATCAGCTAGAGCAATTCAGCAGAGCATCTGAACTAAGCAGCCAGGTTACACACTTCTTTGAATAACTCAGAGAACTAAAGAATTAAACAAAGTGCTTTTTTTCCTGCCATCAGCCCAGTATTAGTTTTCTGCTTAATGCTGTCAAATTATCTTCCTTTTGTCTGTGGAGTTCACACCATTCTCAACAGTTGCACTTGCATATCAATGAGTTGTCACACAGCTATTATAATTACTGTGCAGAGGTGGCTGTGCCATCTCCTACATGCTTTCTGTTTCTCTCCATTAATCTCTCCTGACTTTGCAAGGAAAGGCTGCTCAGAGCTCAATATGAAAGTGCAAGTACAGCAGCAGCAAACCTGAAAACAGAAAGAGAGATTGTATAACCCACTTTACGTTGGTCTTTTGAAAGACAGAATCTGTCCATTTGCCCCCTTGTGTATTCTGCAGTTTACTATTGTCTGCATGTCCTCTGAAGCATATCTGCAGCCCTTTGCTCTGGTCTCCTGATAGACAGTCTCCTGACAGTCTCCTGGCCTTGCTCTGGTTAGCAGTCCAGAGTATTTCAGTTAAGCAGCACACACAGTCTGAAAACCATGGATCAGCAATGCCTTTACCATAGGTGGTAGCAGTGTTTATTGGTCAGACAGAAACTGAAGTTGCTAACAGCTCCAGCAGCCCAATTTCAGATTTCTTTCATGCTTGTCTGAGATGTCAGTTTGGGAAATTCATTTATTTTCATGCATCTGCTTTCCACAAACTGGCTAGAAAATAAGGAAATTATATGCTTTAGGAGCTGTTGGTGGCCTGACACATCGTTTTGGTCTGGGTTGCCTCTGTTAGTGCTGCTCTGATTTTGCAATCATTTATCTGTAGCTTAGTGGTGACCCCAGAAAGAATTTTTGGGGTATCAACATGGAAAATAAGCTATACTCTCCTCATCATAAACTATGTGTCATTAATCTTCACACTTAATTGGGAACAGCACATAGCATAGCACATGAGGACTCATAATTCAAGAAGAGTAAGAAACAGTATAGCTTCAAAATGTAATTGTTATCTGAAACAGATTAGTATAAAGGTCACTTTCAACCAGAAGTAAATAACATTCTGTTTGGGGGAGGTGAAGGGGAAAGAAATAAACTATTTGATTTGGGGGCAAATTGTTTAGACAGAAGGTGTTTCAAAATATAATCAAAAATTAATTAGAAAAAGGAACAAGCCAAAGGACAAACATCTGTGACAAAAGGATGTGAAGATAAACAAATCCTACATATGACAGTTAATTTCAGTTAAGACCAGAATCCTGCTGGGCTACATTTGGAGTAGTCTGTAAACACTCTGGGAAAGAAGAAAACTTACATTGATTTCAGTGTGAATAGTGGCAGCACTGACAAGTAAAAGACTGGAAAACCAAACCAAAGACCCTGAAAATACCAGATTTCAACAAAACCACATAAATTAGGGATAACAAATAACTGTAAAGGGAAACTACAGTAATTAACCCACTAAGAGTTTTTCACAAGTCATAAGGCAAGGAGACTGAGGAACACACACACACAACTCCTGCACTTTGGTTTCCTAAGTCCCACAGACAAGGGAGGGAAAGGCTGACACAACTCTAGCATAACAAATTACTCTTCTGAGCCAGATGCCATTGGGGTCTACACACTTTTCTCACTTGCTTTGTTTGTTAGAACTGAGATAACACTACATAGAGTGTTACATGGAGTGTAGTATTATCTAAAAGGGTTCTGCAGTAATGGAGAGCAAGGAGTGACATTAATTCCACTCCTGGCTGGGGGTTATGTGCTGATCTTCTGCCCCAGGGGATGTTCCTGCAGTTTCCTAGTGCCCAAATGGTAAAAGTGCTAAAGAGCCTGCAGCAGAAAGTCTCTTCAGTAGGCCAGGCAGGTCAGAAAAGTGAGGTGGAGTCTTCAGAGGGTTGCAGCTGTGCCCTGCATAGAGCACCAAACCTAGGAAACATTGCTCCTGACTTCTGTTTCTCTTCTCTCCCACTTATCAGTGAAGTACAATTGGGAAATACAAAACTCACTGCAGAGAAGAGAGAGAATTGTCCAGTCCAAATTCTCTTAATATGATTATCACCCTGTTCTGTTTAGATTTTGCTTTGCAGAAGGTGCTCACCTATATGGACCATAGCCTATGGATACACTGTGGGTAAATAGACTATTGCAAAGAGTAATCAAGGCAAAACAGTGTTGTTATTTCAGCTGCTGGCTATAACATGTTTCCATTGTGAAGGTGATTAAATAATTCTTAATCCAAAATTTTTGTTCAATGGACATTGCAGAGAAAAGCAGCAGCAAGACATTGAGATTAATTACTGCTGTGATTAATTCTTCAGCTGAGTTGAAGTTTGTTGGTGAGCAGTCTTGGTTAAATATGTAATTATATAACTCTGCCTCACCATAAAATAAGTGTTATTATTAGGCCTATATAGATAATCAAAGTTGAAATTCTCTTTCTGCAAACATGCTGAAGTATTTGTTAAAAACTTGCTGCCAGCATGTCCACTGAGTACCAGTTAGCTCATCTGCTAGAGTGTTTTGGGAAAAGCAAACACAAAGCAGGTACAAATGAACTCTGATCAAATTTGTTCATAACTTCAAGCAAATACTAAAGTTAGAAGATGGGCAGAAATGTGTTTTGCATATTTGGTCAACTGTAATTGCAATTTCTACCCAGTCGAACCAGGATAATTAAGCAAAAGAAAAGAAAAAAGATCAGGCAGCAGGCTAAGCAAAGCAACTAATGCTAAAGACAGAGGAAAAAACCATGGTTCTAGTGGCAAAGAGAGCTAATAGCATAATGTTACTACAATGCCAAAACTCCACACAAAGAAATCTCAAGCAAGTTGTTATTATAAAAACTTAGTCAGCACAACTGATTAATTACTCATAAAATTATGTTATGTTAATAATTGGACTCAACCATCATTTCAGGCTAAACTTAGTAACCAAACACCAGCTCTCAGAACATGAGTTTGTTTTGAGTTGATATAAAACAGGATTCTCAGGAAAGCAGATAATATTATGGGCTGGATTTTCAGCCCTGTGCAGCATCTAATAGCAGCTAAAGTGCTATCACCTACTCCAAATATTTCTTGGGGGCTCCCAGTATGAATCCTTAGTTTGAGGTAACAGCCAACTGTCATCTCAATTGCATTCCCCTTTGACAAATATATGGTTATTGGCTAACATCATCACTACAGCTAAAATGAATTAGGTTAAATATAAAGGGAAAAGTCTTACTTGTGCAGGAATGTTTGGTTTAGAGCAGGCAGAGAGAACATGGAGAAGAAAAGCCACTGTGTATTTAATAAAGTGGCTACTTTACCTTGGAACACTTCCAGAATGATAAGTAACCCTATTTAAGGAACACAGTCAGCTCCTGATTGCCAGCTTATGCAAATGGCAAAAGGAGCAGAAGAATTAAGGGTAAAATAGTGAATTTTTTTTCCAAAAGAGATGAGTACCTGAGTTCTTAAGAAGGAGAACACAAAGAATAAAACCCTTTTCCCCATGAACAAATTACCTGCATTTTCCTCATGGACACTATGTATTTGATTTGATTTTATCAATAAGTGATTTGACTTGAACTTTATAATGGTTTTAGAAATACTCCCCAGTACTAATGCACCTTTTAACTGACCTGGGACCTGCTCTTTGACTATCTTATTTGACTGAAGATAGGTTTCAATGAGACTTTCAGCTAGATTTGAACAATCCAGTGGCTATTTCCAAGGAACTCACAGATGGACAGACTTTTCAGAGGCAAAAGCATCATTGTTGCTCCTCTGATCAGGCTGCAAATATCTTTCCTCTGCAGTAAACATACCAGATTAATAAGCTGAAAGGCATGGAAAAAAACCTGCTGGTGTTGCCAAATTTTCAGGTTAAATTAATTCTTTCTGTAGCAAATGGGTGGATTTTCCTCAATGGCAACTTTCAGAAAACATCTACTGAACTTTTGCAATCCATTTTATTTTCCTTTTAGCCAGCAGTTAAAGCTTTGAGATCAGAGTACTAAAATTTAGCTAGACCTTCCTTATTAAA
>NW_008690601.1:34703-122769 GCF_000695815.1 Acanthisitta chloris | reverse complement strand
GCTTTTAAGCTCTCATTACAAACAAAGTGCTATGCTAATATACCTTGTGTTGCAAATGTTTCACAATTCCTGCTAATCAAATTAAACTCAATTCTCAGCAAATAAACCCTCAATGAAGTTAATGGAAAACAAGGAACAGTGCTACTTTGCCTGAGAATGGGTCATTACCACAAGCTCCTAATTACAAGTACCTTAATGCATAATGTAAAGCAGAGTCTTATATAGGCTCTTAAGAATTAAGGCTGTAGCAGGATCAAAGACTTGATGTGTCCTTGAATTTTTTATATGTACATCTGAATACAGATGAAGAAAAGCAACAAAGAGAAACAGAGCCAACCTGCAAAATACAAAGACTCATTCAAGTACCCACCCTTCAAAATATATAATAACAATAATTTATGCAGTTTACAAGACTGCAGAGAAAGACTGATTTTGACTCAGGACACATTCTGAAACCAATTTTCATTTGCCTCCTCCTCTACCCTCTTGATAGAGAACGTTTCACACCTACCAGTTAATGAAGGATTATTACTTTCCTCCAGAGTAAGTTGCAAATACAACCAAGGTTAAAGCAAAGGACATTTGTTCTGAATTAGGTTATATGATGCCATCAAACAGGAACACAGGTGATTGATGACATATTGCTATTACTGCACCAAGCATTTATCAATACCACACCATGAATTATTTTCCAGTTTAGTTCTCTTATTGTCACATGATGGTATATTTTATCAAATTTACTTAACTGAAAAAAAAAAGAATACAGAGACAAAAGCACTGGAAACAGCAGAAGGCATAATAAATCACAGTAACCAAATTACAAAATACAGGCTTTGGTACTGCTTGCCAGTCAGAATTCTGCTGTTCTGGGTGACTTCCTAACAGTTGCATTTTGTTCTCTGAGGTTTTAGAAACAATCTGCAAGAATAGGCACAGCAGCCACTGCAGCCCAGCCTATGTTTTAGGGCTTCTCTACAAGCCCAAGGACAGGACTATACCTTAACAAAATCCTACAGAGTGATTCAGCTAGGATGCTATTATGACCAAAAACCCCTGTTTTACCAGCTCAAAACATTTTCAATTTTTCTGGAAATGTTTCACCTATATTTATTTTCCTAAAGAATTATTACACAAAACTTCTAAACTTGCAGGAAGATGAACACTTCATTCTCTAACTCACTCTGGATATAGAGAATTCATATTAAATTATATCTGGTGCAATTGTAAACCTTCACAATGTTACATCTGCTAAATTGCTGAATGCTGGTAGATTCACACTGCCTCTTCTCATTCTCATTATTATTAACACAACATATTTCTGCCTTTGCCTATCCTCCTGACACCAGAGATTCTGTAAAAACCAAGCTCTTCTTTCTTTAGCTTTGTAGTTGTCCTCTCCCTGAAGAGCATGAGAGAGCAGAGTGGGAATTTCAGCTATTTGAAAGGAAATTAGTTCCTGTTTGGATATCTATGGAGCTGTGGAGAAGGCAGGCTCTGGAGAATCCTACCCCTCACAATGATCATGTCCTGGGCCTTGTGAAGCAAACAATATTATTGTGAGTTTATGAACAGCAGTCAGTAAACAGCAGCTCCTTCTCCACCTCCCACACACATTCACCCACTCCTGCTCACCTTTACAACTAATAGGTAGAAGTAAACATTGTAACTAGTAAGGAAAAGGGTTTGTGCTAGGGAGTAGCACATATAAATATTCAAAATTCTGTCAGGCTGAGATGTATTTACTTGAAACTACTGCCAAACAATTGAGATAGACACCTATCCTCCTGCAAAGGTGGAGAAGGGTGGCATGTTTCTTTAGAGGAAAGGGTCTCAGAATTAAAGGCTGAATGGACAAATATGCTTAACAACAGAAGACCATCCAAATTTGAGCCCTGCCCTGTCAGTTCTGCTTTCTTTTAAGATTTTCCTTATGTATCATTAAAAGCAATCAGTTTCTAACAAAGTGTTAGATGAGAGGTTGTAATAGGCTTAAAAAGTTTGTGAATACCAACAGTTTCTGAAGAACATATTGCTATGTCTGGAGGTTACTTCTCCTAAGATCTAGAACTTAAGCTTCTGATATTAGTTAAAGGGACCACCTATTTTAAATTTTATGAACAATTGCTAGTTTTATCCGGACTTTACACCTTTATTTTGTTCCAAAGAAAAAATTTGCATTTCTGGAATTTTCATGCCTTGATCATAATAGGAGTCACCCACTCTTGCCTTTCCTTTTTTTGCCCTAACCTGCATTCTGTGTAAGTATTTTGTGCTTTAATTTCTGCAGAAAGGCAACATGGATAATATGGAGAGAAAAAAACCTGCTTTTGGATCAAACCTGGAAAGTTTCAACAAGGAACAGAATGCTTGTCCTTTGCACTGGCCATTTCTCCTCAGACAGCACTCACTGTTTTCCATTCCTCATACTGTTTTATTCATAACAAATATACTAAGTGCCTTATCTCACCAAACTGCATTTCAAAATACTATGCAAATGGTTTGCAGATTACTGTAAAATGCCCCATATCCATCATCAAAACAGCTATAACTTTCACCTTCTTTACTTAAAGCTGCAGGAGGTTTATGGATATTTTTGGTAAAAGAGGCTGAACTGAAATTCCAACTTAGGAAGAAATAAAGACCAAAGCTTAAAAGACAAGTCAAGGCAATTTACAGGATCCAAAACCTCTTTGCCAGAGCATTATAAAATTCAGTTTTACTGTAAACTTCTAGGTTCAGCTATACAGCTTTGGTGGATATTGGATATATCTATGAGAAGGGGAACCAAGAAATTAGACTCAGTAAGAACTTGTATGTTTATTTGTGCTTCCTCCAGCTGCTGGGTAGCAAAGGTTTACAGTAGATCAGCACAGACATACCACTTTATCTACCTGGGAAGTAGATGTATATAATCCTGATGCCTTTAGAACCCTTTCAAGACCAGGTTTGTTTTCAATGTACCTGCCATCAGTCTATAGCCCTCATTTTCTTTTGGGTGACTTCTAACAGTTAGTTTCAGCTGCAATATCTCCTATTCCCACTAGCATTAATAAATAAGATCTGTATGGTTTTAATTACTTCCCTTGAAACAGACTGAAACCACTGTAAGAAAGATCATGTCCATGAATTATTTCTATACAAACAAAAAGGTTTTCAAGTTAGCACCTCTCCCTCTTCCCAGACTTTTGTATGAATGACTCCCCAACTCCTGGACTGCATCATTCCTCAGGGGAGGATTCCTGGGCTACAAATTATCTGACTTAAATACTGGAGCATTGCTTGATGGTCAAGTGATTTCCAGAAATGGTCCTGAACTCTGCAGTTCATTCTCAAATGTGATAGAATTGAGCTCAGACTTTCTAACCCCCACGAGAAAGCTCATCTTGTTTCTCAGACATCTAAGAAAGAAGTGAAGTGAGAATTACAGGCTGATTTCTGTAAGTGCCTTCAGAGTGAGCACCAACCAGTCCTGGAATACACTTGGACTGTCATTCATCTTCTAGTACAAACAAATAGAGATATAATTCCCAGACACACATTGTTAAGTCATTGCTAATTACATACAATAAACGAGTGATACAATCTTACTCATATATTAATAGAAGGAGACACGTTGCAAATACTGAGCTGATGTGTAACTGACAGTGCAAAGGAGATGTTTTAATTTTGTGTGTCCCATATAATAGCACAAGCTTGATTTTCAGTCACTCTTGCTCTTGATGACAACAGACAATTATAATCACTGAAGTTTGCTTGCAGGTAATTCCAAAACAAAGCTGGATCAAACTATTAAACTAGCAGTAGCAACTGCAAATGATGCTTTCAGAGAAGCATCACCAATGTGCACACACAGAGGCTGAGTTTGTAAAAATTGCCAAGTAATGACATTTTCCCCTCTTAATCTCATCAGAATGAGACCATCACCATTCTCCATCTCTATTTCTAAAATATGAAGGCAGTTTAAATCTAAAGAAGCAACAGCTAGATCTGTAAACTCATCAAGGAAAACCTTTGAAGAATATAGTCTGCCTTTTCCATATCTTAGCACCTTAAACAAACCTTCAGTTGTCTGCTAGGCAATTCCACATGGATTTTCATCTTTGCTGTCACTGTTTTACCATTTAAGTGTCTTGTTGTAAAACACTGGAGACTTCAGAGGCTTAAGCCAATATAAAAATCTCTGCAGTATGAAGTAATTTTATGTCACTACTCTTGTTATTTCAGAATTGGCTGCAAATAAGAGCCTGAGGATGATTTAATGTGTCCTCGACCCATCACGGCCATGGTTAAACAAAGTAAACACATCAGTCTTTAGCAGTTATAAATAACTGGAAGAAAAACCCAAACCAGCCACAATAAGCAGAGTGCTGGAGAAAGTTCTGAAGGGAACTAGAAGTATCTGAAAATGTCTTTCTTCACATATTGCTGTATTGCATTTCTCAGTAAAATAAAATCCCAATGACCATCCACAGGAGGAGTTATTAGAAGTAAAATCACTGCTTCCAAATAAGATCCCAAGGTACCACTGCTGAAGTGGAAATTTAAGAATTCAGATGTGATTACACACCAGCAACTGGTACTTCTGCTGCAGTTTTAAAACAGAACAACCAGACTTCAGAGCTCACAGAAAAGACTCAACCGCTTTAAGATGGGAAAACACAAATCCTGGGAACTTATGTGTGATAATTTGGCTTCTGCAGTGGTAACTGTACCAGGGACCCAACTCTACAGCATTGATGCAGTTCTCTTTTAAATCTGCACAAAGAGATGATATTTACCTTGCCATCTAAAGCCTGAATTCCTTCAGCAGACACTGGTTCCTGACCTCTGCACTGGGGACTTACTCTGGAGTCTAGACTGAGGATTTGCTGTCAATGAGATGTGTAACCCTGGGACACACATATCCAAGAAAGCTGCCCCTCTGCCTGGCATCAATAAGTTGTTTGTTTGCAATAAGACCAAACTAAGAGACCTGTTTACATAACTGTGAGGAGAAATTGATTCTGGAGAAGGCATCCTAACACAGGACTGAGTGGCAGCTTGATAAACTGGATTGATGTCAAGGTCTTTCATCATGCTTTTCTCTGATCTGTGTGTGCAGTGAGAGGAAGAAAAGAGTGGGAAAGATGAAAATGATGTGTGCATGCCTCCACCATACTGGAGACTGCTTGAAAAATGATACAATCTCACAGCAAAGGACTATGAGATGTCACTAAAACCTACAGGACACAACTCCAGCTAGGCCTGTTTGTTAGAATGCAGAGCTGGAAGTTTCAGTGTACAGACTTGTGGTTGCAGTACTATATTAAAAAGGTCCTTACAGACTTCTACAGGAGGCACACACTGCTGTATGGTGCTGTAGATTCCCTGGGGACACACCTGGACTGATCTTCTGAGGAAGAGTCACCTTTTCATGAATTCTTTAGCCTCAGGATTTAAGAGATTAGTGGTGGTCCATGTCTACCCAAACTGACAACTTAACTTTCTCACCTATTAGGTACTTTCATAATTGAAGAATGTGCCTAGATAGCATCAAGCATCATAGTGCTTGTCGTCTAGGCAACCTAAAAAATAAAAAAAAACCCAAACAAAACCAACAAAAATGCATGAAAAAAAAATCACTTAGGATTTCTTCTCTTTTGGAAGGTGGTTTATTTGTTTGTTTTTACCAAAAGCCTCTATGGAGCTGGAAAGAGACGATTTTGCCAATATCATAGAGTTCCATTTCTCTCTTGAATGTCACTGTTAGCTTTAATTTAGAGATCAGGAGAACTTTATCCCTGTAGTCCCTGTATATTTTGCTTTAGTACTGGCTATGTTGGGAATTATATGTAGAAGCAGTAGACAAAATCATCTCCTGAGTGATACTGCTGCATGCTTAGAATTGGCAAGTCTTATGATGAGAGAGTCATGATGAGCTGAAAAAAATGATTATTCCCAGGCATGCAAAATAAACTACTGGAAACAGTTTTCTTAAATTCTATCAGTAGTTCTATTGTAATTTTCTGGCTGTGGGAGATGTTTGGAAACCAGTACAGCTTGTCCTGTGTTAGCTTTAAGATTGCTGTATTCTACCTGAGGACTGGAGGTCATATTTCAGCATTAATGAAGCAGATAGCAATACTGGAAATCATGCCTATGGCAGCACAACATTTATTTAAAGTTTAACTTCTGTGTATTTTGTTATCTGCACTGGGCAGCCTTAAACCACAAAAACTTTCAAAATTTTCCCCAATAAATGTGTTCCTTCCTTAGCTGTGCTGGGTTCTCTCTGCTCCCCTTTCTTAATTATAGAAATCTTCTGGGGCAGAAGATGCACCTTATTTTCATCAGTGAGAGATAAGAGATGTCAGCATAGAATTGAGCTTTTGCTATACTTAATCATAATCCTCCTATCACTTAAAAAGGCAACTGGAGATCTTTTTCAATAAAGCTATCGACTGGGATTCAACATAAACACTGGATTTAGGCACATAAGCTTAATTGACTTTCAAAAAGAGATGAGCATCTCTCCCATTTAGGCTCTTCTGATAACACCAACCTTAGTAGCTCAGGTTTATGTATGCAACGATTAACTTTGTGGAGGGGGAAGCCAAAGCTAAGAATATATAAAGATTGCTATCTTATCCTGTCCTTTACAGGAAAGGTGTTTTTTTTTTTAAAAAAAAAAAAAAGAGCTAGCAAATTCTTTGTGTAAAATTATTTTCAATTTAAGAATTCTCCGAAGAACCTGCACACGATACACTGTTATCTTTGTATTGATTTTCTGCAGTATCACATTGAACTGCAGAGGAGGCTTGTGATTTAATTGCAATTACATTTCTTGTGAACTTCTAACATGAGTTACATACCAACTTTTATAACGTTTTTTTTCCCTTTTTCAGCTTATAGTTTTATTTAATCCTTCTTCTCACAACCTCATTTCATCTGTCCTCCCTTTCTTGTAGTCCAAGGCTTACAAGGTCATGACACTGACTCCCATATTGAACAAGACACTGAAACCAGGTAACCCAGAGTGCAATTGATCCCTGATGAGCAGGAGGATATTTCCATCTAAATGAGGAGAATGAGCTTTGTGACTCCCATTAAGGTTAATGGGGGTTATATAGCTAGGTCCTGGTGTATCATAACAAATGCTTCCCCCCTTAGCTAATACATTCCAATCTTTTAGGACTGAGAGAGGAAAAATAAATATTGTCAGAGGAAGAAAAAGATCATGATTTAGAAGGAAAATTCAGAGTTGTTCCATGTTTCTTCACTAACTTTCAAACGTGTTAAAGCAGCACATTTCACCACTTTCCACTTCATTTGCAAAAGTGTTCAAGTTAGCAAGAGTTCTATGAGAACCATTAAAAATCTGTCAGAGAAGTGCTGGTCATGGCAAAAACATTTTTCAAAAGCTGTCAATTTCCCCAAATATCCATCAGTGCTACCAGGCACAACAAGGGATTCCTCATTTAGAACGTGTCAATTCTTATTATTAATGTCATGATGAAAACACCTGCTAAGTGTCTGTGTCTGGCAAAGTGAGGCTGTCACAGAAATGAGAGGGTGAATGCTGCTCAGATTAGGGAGCAAGAAAGAGCTGGAGACTTTTTTTTTTTTTTTAATGCTTACCTAAAGACAAACACCCTATCCTTATTCTGAGCTGGGGCTTGAAAATGTAGTGTGCAGGGAATGCAGCAAGGTATATCTGATGAAAGATAATGTGAAAATAATGTGCAAGATTATCTGCTTGTAAAAGTACACCTTTGGAGAGATGAGGCTCTCGGTCATTTGTTTTGCTTGCAAGCTCCAGGTATAAGGAGTTCTACACAGCTCACACTATGCTGCAGGTGATGCTGTTTATCAAAAGTGTGACTGCAGCTCCTAAGGACATACCAAATGAGTTAGTTTGGGTACTGCTACCAGGAGCACTACAGGTAAGTGGAGTTCAGGTCAGCCAAGTCACCAACATGGTCCTCAAGGTACACACAAATTTCTAGAAAAGTCTTTCAGCCCCTGTGAACCTTGGGGTACGGAGCCTTGGCTGCTACTGCCAGACACACAGCACTGCAAACTGGGCTCTGCTTTTAACAGCAGAGAGAGGACAAATGTATCTCAGGCCTCACTGCACTGTGTATTTCTGCATACCTAGTGACAAAATGTAAATGGTAGCTGCTGTCTTTCTTTAAAATAAATATACATACCCATTATACCCATGGGATTACACGCACTGCAAGATGATATCATTTGTGAAAGGTCTTATTGTGACTCCAAGGCAGGGTTTGGAATAGAATTTCAGATTTCTGTCTTGGATTAAGACAAATCACATTCAGTCAGCAAGGTTGCCATTGAGGCATAAACTGTTCAACACTTCTCTCCTCATTCTTACAGCTGTGGCACAAGTTGAATATTTAGAGGCAGAAGAAAATACTGTAAACAGCAGTTAATACATCTGGCCCCATGCTGACCAAGAGGAAAGTGCTCACAAGAAATGATGGCTCCTTTCACAGCCCTTGCTGTAAGAACCCCTAGGTGGGTACCAGGCAGCTCTGCATTCTGATGCTGATACCACAAGGCACTTAAATACCTGCTTAACTTTAAGCTCCTGGCTTTAAGCACATGGCATTAACTGTAATGAGCATTCTTATATTCTTAATCATATCCTTGGATTCATTGCTAGAGCAGGCATGAAGAAATAATGGGCCATATCTTCAGTTTGTGTAAATTGGTGTGACTTAATTGAAATGAATAGAGTTGTGTCAATTTATAGCATCTGATACTGGATCCCAAGGGCCCCAAATCTCACCAGGAGTAAGTCAGCCTAGGGTGCAGCTGTTAGTGCAGAGCTGTCACACTCAGACTATCCAACCTCTCTCAGCCTTCCACCAAGCAGGAGTTAACAATCATCTATCTCTTTTTTTGAGACACCCAAAAGGATAACTCCAGTGTCTCAGCCAACACACTTGTTGTCTTAGTAAAAGACTCTATTATCAAGGCCACGTGTGAGTTATTACCAAGAGCACTTTGGCTGTCATATTTCACTGCAGATCCTGCAAAGTCTAACTTACTCTTTTGTTGGGTGCCTTAAAAGTTTTTGCGCAGGACATTTAAAGCAGAAAACAGCTAAATTTGCTTTTAAATAGACTTCGAGTCTCATTTTTTTCTCCTCAGCTCTTTTGTTAGTGAGATTTGGTGTATATGACTCCTCTCCATCCTATTTGCATCTGCTTTTCCAGAAGAATAGTAGGCTTTCAAATTTTTTACAGACTTAGATGTTATAAATACTCTTTTGCAAACATCTTCATGAGTCAAAAAAAATAGCCAAACGTTTTTTTGGACGATGCCATAAGACAAAGGTTAAATGCCTGTGAATAAGAAGAATTATCATATCTAACCAAAACATCATTATAACTTTTAAAAGAGGACAGCTTTTACATATTTTATTCTTACTGTATTTTTTCAGCCACATTCTCAAAAAATATTCTAAACCTTGTTTCCCTTATATTAAAGTGTGATTAATCTATTTCTCCATGAAGAATTTCACAGTTAAAAAAGATCTGTGTTCAGCAAAGAACTGAACCCAATGCCTAAAATCTATCTCGTACCAGCAGAACACACCAATAGTAAAACACTAGGAAAACTTTGGCAGGATTCCATTCCATAATCAGAAGTACTGACATGCATCACCACAACTTGGCCATGGAGGGCAATGGGACTCTCCTACCAAGGCTATGCCAGTCAGGCTGGAGTTCTACCCTATATTTGCTCTTGATGGAACAATTAAATCTCACTTTTATCAAATGTTGCAATTAAAACAATCGTGCTCTGAACTATGCACTAAATGTCAAAATAAACTTTAAAAAAAATTAGGAACTATGCAATCTTTATTGATCATCCATTGCTGGAACACTGGTACCAAACAATCACATCTGGCAGCAGTCCCAAGCATATTTAAAATGTGAGAAGAGCTTTCACTTAAATATTCATTGTGCAACAATATCTATTTTGTATGGGAATATATAAATTCTCAAAGATGTTATTTTTAAATAGAATGTGTCACTACATAAATATTTTACTAAATACACAAATTTGGGTATGGGGGAGGAGAAATCTTAAAGCAAAAGATTTCAAATATTCCAGGTGCTTTCCTGAAAGCAATTTCTGCTTCCATATATAAACCTGTGCCAAAAGGACACCAAAATGCTGTTCTGTGCTAATGTTTCAAAAAGAAAGGTGGTACCAGTGAATGTTGCCAGAGGTAATAACTAGATTTAGAATGCCTACAGGAGCCATGGGGTGAGGATGGCCTGAAAATTGTTTCTCCTGACCATGGTATGATATTATTACCAGGGAATGCAGTGCTGCTGAGAGAAGTGACTGCTTCCAAGTCTTTAAGATGTAAGAGGTGCTTCCAAGGTAAAGGTTGGTCTGAACTAAGTAGGATTTGGGAGGTGCTGGCACTTTCTTTCAAGAGAGTCATTGCTGTTGGACATAGCAACATCTTCTGACTCCTGGTACTCTCAGAAGGCAGTGCAAGGATGCTCTGCCGTGTAGGAGCTGCTGCTTTCCCCCAAATAAGATCCTTTCTGGGAGAGGAAAGAGCTCCAAAAGCCCCTGTGCTCCAATTCCCACCTGATCATTATCTCAGGTGTACAGGACATATCTTTCAGAGGGTGATTTAAAGTTAGATGCATTCCTTCCTTCACCTACCAGTGCAGAGAACTTTGATTGATAACGTGAGCATCAAGTAAAACATCTGAAGTTAAATAGTGCAGCTCTTCCAGCCAAAGCTAATTACATGACTTCAAAAGAGCTACTGGATATGAAGCTACATGAATGAGTTACATATCAAGAGGAGAAGCTCAGAATTTTAGGGATCAAAATGCCACTGGGAAATCACCTATGGTCCTCTCATGGGAACAGGCAAGAAGATGGCATTGCTCAAGGTAAAGGTTACAACAACTGATCCATGGTTTATGCAGCACATTGCTTGCTGCTTCCAGACAAGCAAGAGGAAACCTTCCAAATCAGTCCAGCAATAAAATATTTGGGATAGGTGGATAAATTCTTACCATTTCTAATTTTATCATCAGACTAGTTCACATGCCTTCCCACTCCTTTAAATTCTTAGTCTCTTGTAGATGTAACACATGATCTCTAAGAAAGCACCTTCACAGTGCTCCCTGTGGTACCACCTTAGAGATGTTTAAAATATAAGCCCCAATAATGAGCAAAGCTTTATTCTCACTTTCCTACTTTCATGCCGTTGTGTGAGACTCAAAACTCAATAGACACAAAAAGAGAGCAGGAAAATAATGTGGTCTGAATGCATGACATTTGCCATTAAATGAACCCTGAATTTGTTCATTTACTCTAATCTCTTCATACTTCAGTTTTCCTTCCTCTCCACTACTCTTTTCCCTAAATTCTTTAGGGAAGGGATAGAACAAGATGAAAAAACGTGAGGTACTTTTGCTTCCTTTTCTTTTCTCGTGAAAAACTAGAGAATTTTCATTAAAACACACACGTATAAGAAATTAATCTTTTATTAAGGAAAGGGTTTAAGGATAAAGGACATGAACTAAAACGCCTGGGTAGCTATACAAATTTTCCTCCTTTAAGCTTGCTCCTTTCTATCTCTGTTCAGTACTTAGCATTGCCCTCTGTTTCTGCAGCCCATCTAAAATTAGATCAGAAGCTCTCCAGGGTAAGGATTGTGCTGTGTTTGCTGCACAGTGCCTACTGCCATTTAGATGCTTGACAAAAATAATAATGAAATGTTGTTATTTTTCTACTTTCATGTCAAAAACTCTAAAATACTATCAAAGTACTACCAAAATATGTAAACAGCAGAGATAACAGTCAGCCTGGTTTAAGGACTGAACACATCAGACCTTTTGCCTCTGTTTTTCGCACACTGCTTTTGTTGTTTCTTCATTGTTTATAAATCTCTGCAGTTTTTGATCATTATATCAGTATTTCTTTCCTAGTTAGCCTCTGAACTCAATTCCCATGAGAATAAAACAGAGCAATGCCCACCCAGGACACAACCCACCACTGTACCCAATGCACATATGGGTTCTATTCTGAGTTACTACCCTAACGACAGCTAAGCATCTTACTGCCTAGAAAATTAACTCACACACTGTGAATAATCACAGAAAAGAAATTTGTTTTGCTACAAGGTTGTTTTCCAGCTGTTTTAATGCAGACAATTTTTTTCCTGAAACATAAATTGAAAAAAAAATAAAAAAAAAGGAAAGAAAGAAAGAAAAAGACTTTGAAAATCTGCATAATTTGAAAGTGCTTAATGTAAATTAGATAGATCAGCCTAATTTTATTTCAGTACTTTTTAATTGCATTTATAATTAGTAAAATACATTAATGTGCTACATAGAAGGTCAGGAGTTCTGGTGAAAGAATCTAATTAAAATGCTCTGCTGCATTTATGTCACACATGCGCTCGCTAACCTTGAGGCCTTCCTGCAGCAGCAAAGGAGGGGCTTGGACTCATAGGATAAATAACTTTTGTCTTCAACAGAAAAGGCATGGCTGCATGAGGAACACCTGACATGTGAGCATTCTCATCTCTCACCCTATCTGCACTAATTATGATGGTTTGGTCCATTTTATATTGTATATTTGATGACAGACTAATAAACAAACCAGGCTGGTTCCCTTTCTAATGAGCACTCCTGGATTCCCACCTGCTACCCTTTCCCTCCTAGTGACCCTGAATCAAACTGTGCAACATATAACTGACAGACAGAGAAAGATCTGAAGTTGGTGCCAGCCAGAAATCTGAGTACATGTGGTGTCAGGTATTTATCCTGACACCTGAATCCACTAGCAGCATGTATTTAAAACAGAGAGGGGGAAAAAAAAAAAAAAAAAGAAGCCTGAGGAACAGCTTACAGCAATAATCAGCAAGCAATAATTAGTGATGCTAATTTTTCTACTTAGAACTCATATTGTGATTTTATTACATTTAAATTATACATGCTCAGGTGTTCAAATGCTCTCCTTTCATCACCTTCTTAGGTGGTAAAACATCATTAACATCCTTCTAGCACTGGTGTGATTGCTCGGTAAGATTAGAGATCTCTGCCTCACTGACTTCTACACATTCTCCTGTGAAAGGCCTGAGCAAAGCCCGAGGGGAGCAAAATAGAGAGTGCACATTCTCCTATTATACATTTACTGTTAGCCCATGGGGTGAGGATGGCCCAACTTTTGTCTCTCTACGAGTAACAGAACTTACAAGTTTTGGAATAATCACTGGAATTATAAATTCCTGAGCTCTCAGCTCTGTCTGCAACAGAAGAAAAGTTACTTGAGTCTTCCTTAGGAAGACAAAACACTAGAAGAATGATTGCTCCTGCTCAGGATGGAATGCTGAAGCTTTCAAAGATCTGTTGCTCCATACCAGCTGTAAAGGTTGGTCAGTGTCTGCAATCCCTGTTTATGGGCCTGAACATCATAGGAAAGGGAATAAGCTACGAAGTATATAGAGTAAGTAGGCTAAAACTTACATAAAACCAAACAACATTCAGTCCTTTCTTTTAAAACTTCTCCCAGCAGTTGTAAGGCAGCCACCAGCTCCCGGGGAAATATCTCTAATAATTTTCAAATAGAAGGAAAATCATTCAGTTCGCTCACTATCTGCTTTTACCTACTGTGACTGAAGGGATTGGAGTCTTTTCTGGGATAAAAGAATGGCAAACACTGGCAGGACTGCAGGCTTGCTTAGCCTGGTGGGATCCAACTACCAGAAAAGCTCCTGCCTATGGGACAGAGTTGGCTCTGATGACCAGTTGGGCACAGAACTGGCAGCCACAAATGCAGAACATGTGAATTGGCAACAGAGTGAGAAGAGAATATAGTGTAAGAACTGTGTCTGCAGAGCAGCAAGAAAGGAAGATAGGAAAGCTTTAAAGCTGTGGACCAGGGAGAAGAGTGACATTCACTTACCTAAGTTTTGCTGTGCCACTCCAACATAACTCTAAATATTGCATCAGAGCTGGCAGATAAACACTGGCTTGCTTTGAAATGTCTGTCCTGAACTGCTGGCAGCACTGTCAACCATATCGTTTCCTGTTGGCACCCAGCATCTACCAGGGGACCAAACTCATTTGGATTCCACAAAGAAATGAAGGGATATTGAAGCCAGATGGCCCAAACCCAGAATAGTTCAGCTTCATGGCTTGCACTTCCAGAGACATGGAGAGCTGGGCACTAGTGCAGATGAAGGAAAGATCCCAGAAGACCCACAGAAAGGCTGAAAGCAAAGTCTGCTGCCCCAAACCATCAAAGCCATCCTCATTAGCCTCAGCTGAGGACCACTCTTCCCTTCACATGACAACAGCAGCAGCAGTTACATACAGTTGCCATCATCACTGCATGGTGCAAGAACCATCTCAAATCCAAGCACCTTAATGAAGTTCTCCCCTAATCCCAGACCACCAGGGAATCAGGCAGCAACTGAAAAGAATGAGCAGCATGAAGAGCCATGGCTAGAAGGCTGATGCTCAAAGTACAGGCTCATTTTCCCCAGGCCAATTGGTTTTGGTCACTGCCTATATCATGAGATAGTTAACAGGCAAAAGGGGTTGAATCTGGTGCTGATGTGCTGGAAATTAGATCTATTTGGACAATAGGAACAGCAAACCTCTCAGAACTGTACAACTTATTTGCAACAGGTTATATCGTCTCAAAGGGCAGAGGAATGTTTTTCAAACTGCATGTTCATTTGGCCATGTGCAGCTAAAAGCACAAGCTGCACTGAGAACACTATTAACCCTTAATCTTGTCATTGGATCACAAAACCAATCATCAATGCCATTCCTAAAATTATTTATAAAGTATAGTTTATAAACTCAGTATTACATGCATTTGTGAATGTCACAAATGATCAGCTTTTCAAATTCAGTTCAGAATTTTTCTATCTTGCAAGTCAGTCCTATAAAGAATTCACTGTTGATCATGGTTGCAATTCCAAGACAGAAAAAGACAGTTTAAAAAAAATTGAGCTTCAATTATATAATCTTCTTTAAAGTGCTGGATGCTCTTGGGGGAACTAATTCCCACTGCCCACACTCATTCCTAGTAAAGCTTGCTAAGGTAGTTTCTCAGAAAGTAAAAACTAACCCCAAGGAAATGTCCTATCCATCCAGAACCTCTATGGAGGTTTGGAAAAGTCACCTAATAAAGAAAAAGGGTAATTTTTATTAGATTTATAAATATCAACATAAAGCAGAGATGGATTATGGTGAAGGCTTAAATGTGCTAAAACCCAGTGTACTGAAACTTCACAAGGATCTGTTTTCACTGTAATCTAACCCAGAAAGACTGATACACTTAAGGAAAAACATGATTAGCACCTCAACACTCACAAAGGTGATCGCTATCCAAACCCACTATATAAATACATTAATACATAAAATTTCCTGTTATAGCCAGAATGTATAGAGCTTCATAGAACAGAGAAGGAAGCAAAACTCCTGGATTAGGCAAATAGAACCCTCAAAACCTTAATTCTGCTGTCCATAATATACCCAGTGAACTAGCATGAAAAATAAAATCTGACACATGTATAATATTAGTAGAGTTTTTTCCTAATGATTCAAACTCACATTAGAGCAGCACTATTGTCCCCGAATCTAGATGTCAATTTCTTATTACACAGGCAGGCACCAGGTCAATGGTACAGCTAATGAATATCTGCTGGTGCAAAAGCTTCTTGTATCTTAGCCTAATTCGAGTAAAATTTAAATGGTCTATTAATTTTCTTAATAAATTTAGATATGGCTCCTGACTGCAATCTGTCTTTGATTAGCTAACAAAAGTGTATGAAGATCCTGCCAAGTTGATGGTTCAGAATATTTCAAGCAAATCATCATCTACATTAAAAAAATATAAATCTATTCATTTCTCTGTAGTACAGGCCTTAAAAATGGTTCAGATCCTCATGTTTAGCCTGCCCAGGCTTTCCAGTCCTGCTTCATCTGGACTTGGTACAAAGAAATTATTTTACCACTGCTGGAAAGTCTTGAATGTGCATGTACTTTCTGACTAAGACTATAGGTCGGTAGTTTATTTGGGCACCTGAATAATTTTAAGGATTTTTTTCATCTTTAGACCCAATAAGATTTAATTCTTTGCTCCAAAATGATGTGTTCTGCCCTGCCCATGTGGCTAGCCACCAGCTGCAGAACAGCATGGAGCAGCACTCCGGGAAATCTGCTGACTTAAGACTTCCACAGTGTTTTGCTTCCCTCCACACTCAGGAACAAAGAGGGATGTTTAAAAGAACAATTCACCTGACCTGTTTTAGGTGTGTACCTCAAGGGAAAATATATCTATGACTGAGTAGAGAGAAAGGTCCATCAGAGGTGTAGAAGTCTACAAGAGAAGTGAATTTTTCTCAAGGCTTACATAGCATAGGACTATCCTGGGTCCATGTAAAAGGATTGCAAATACATGTTGTTATTCAGGGGGTTGTGAAAATTTCAAAACAAAGGAGGGGGTAAGAATCATCAGCCATCAGGTGGTCTTCCTTGTGAGATCACAATGAGTCACAAAACCAGAGGGACTATTTCTACTGAGAAGCTAAACCCAAAAAAATAGTGAAGAAAAGCACAGAACAGAGAAGGTGAAAAGCTTATTTGAACTAAATAACATTGTGCAAAACCAGATAAACAGCCCAAGAATAAGTCCAGGATTCCTACTAAAAGGTTTCCAGTCACTGAAAGACCAAGTCTCTGACACAACCTGCCAGTGGAGTTTTGTACATTTATAAATATATGACCTTTACCTGAGATACAGGGTCAGACCTTTATCTTTTCCTTGCAGATCAGTTTCTAAAGATGATAAAACCCAAATACAAGGTACCAGAAGCCAGGGAGGTAAATCTACTTGTTGTACAAGTGTGTGTTATCTTTTTGCTCCCAGTGTGGAAGAAAAGTCCAGTGGTACCTGTAAAGAGGTCACTGAAAAACTTTTATCTTTGCTTACAAAACACCTAGGTTCCTTTCAGCAGAATCAGAACCACAATAAAATGTGTTAACTGCAACTCTGAAAAATCCCATAAGTATTAATACAAATCATTCAAGTGTTATCTGCATTATTCATTGAGAAAATTCTGTGCTAAGATGGAAGTGATGACCTACCCCCAGATCCAAACAACCCAAGGAAGTGGATCTTTGAAGACAGATACAATTCAGCTTTCTTCAGCACAGCAGTACAAAGGTTCACAGGAAAATAAACGTTTCTCAGCTTTAATTATCTCCAAACTGTTTTTTGTTTCTGTTTTTGGGGTTTTTTCTTTTTACATTTTAATTACAGTTGGCAACTCTGAGTCTCCTGCTGGTAGCTGTAATGAAAACTGAAAACTGATTAAATGATGCAATCTATGCCACTGGACAACACTCTTAGAGCCACACACAAACAACAATAAAGCAACACAATATTTTAATACACAGCTCTCTTTACAGTAACTAATTCAGAACATTCAAACCAGGGCTCGGTACCTTCCCAGCCACGTATGAACATGACATAATGCCACACATCAGTCACCTCTGGTACCAATCAGTTGTTCCCAGCACACAGGAGTATTTCTAGGCACATGAAGCCACAAGAGCCCTGGTGTGTGGTGCAGGCAGCCCACAGCACTGCATGAAGCTGCATTGGTCATACAAAGTCCCACAGGTAACAACATTACAGATTCCTGAGTGCCATCTGCTGGCACCTGCACTGGGAACTAAACCTAGCAGCAAATTTTAAGTTCCCTAGGAAAATTCCTGATATATGTATATTCGTCTTTATTCTGCTTCATCCCATATGAAGTTTAGATAAATTTCAATGTATACTGTTTTTTTCCTTCACTGTGGTGTATTTCCTGGAAAAGAAAAGTTGTGACACAATCTATTTCATCTCAGTGTCAAAAACAACTGAAACTTTCTAGTTATTTTAGCTCAAAACTGACATGTATCAGGCTGAACTGATTTGGTGCTTTACAGAGGCAAAACTCAAGCCCATTCTCTTCCAGACACAACTGTTCTCTGCTGGGCCTGTCTCACATGATGTGTCAGGACAATATTTTCAGCTCAATGTGTTCTGTAACAGACAGTCCAGGAGCCTGGGGAGTCAAATGGAGATAAGAATAGGGGAAATTACAAGCCATGTGGAGAAACACTTAGGCAAATAATATTTGCCTTATTCAGGGGATTGGTAGAGAGGATCTCGGGCATTTCTGAAGGGTGAAGGAGCTCAAAGCAGCTGGCAGGTCTTTTAGGACAAACTCCTCCAAGCACAACAGTCCATCCTGGCAGTCAGGAAAAGGAATAGATGTAGCAGGACATTGACTTGGCTAAGCAGGGAAGTCATGACTGATAGCCAGCAAAATAGGATGTATGCTGGAGGTGGAAGACAGGCTAGAAGGGAGGAAGATAGATGTGTTCATTGCTCAAGCATGCAGGGAGGGTGGCAAGAAAGCCAAAACCACCAACACTTGTCATGGACTTACAAAGATAAATCATACCTGACCACATTGACTGCCTGCTGAGCTAAAATGACTAGGAACTTCCCACAGTTCCTTCCAACCTGAGTAATTCTATGAATCTGTTTTTCAGAAGGCACATTACAGGGTAAAAACACAACACAACAAAACAACCCCCAAAAAAGTCCATGAAATACTAAAAACTAAAAAACCCATTAAAAAAAGAAACAACACAATCTTACACGCACACACACAAAAGCCTCACCAAAAAGTCCAGCTAATCCCAAACATCTCTACTGTTTTCAAATAGAGAAAAAAAAGGATTTTTCAATGCCCACAAAAAAGGACAAAACTGATTTTTCTGACTCACAGTTACTGAAGAACATAATGGAGAAACTCCCGCCAACCATTTCTCTGGATTGTGACAAGTGATTATTCAGCCCACCAGAAAAATGAAAATGTCTCATTTGGTGAAAGTCATTCTTCTGTAGCTGATCCAAGATCAGCAGTCTTTTCCACCATTTCTTACCTCGAAATGGCAGATCAGCAGATGGATTAGGGAAAAGAGCAAAACCCAATCAGTTTTCTTAAAAACTATTCAGTGGTTCCTTCTCTATCCAAGCCTACCACTGGCTGGGCAACTTTCTCAGGAACAATGTACTGCTTACAACTACAGTTCAATAAATCTGTTGGTTTCTTCAAAGTCTTCTTAATCATGAGAAATATTTGGCATCTTTTTCCTCTCTTGTTCAGTACAGAGTACCTCTATTAACTAGGTGAAAAGCACTCGACATGAAATTCAGGAATTGTACTCTTAGTTAGGCTTTTTTATGGCCAGCAGTAACCAGGTGCTAGTTAATGAATGATGTCAGTTAACAACTGGGAAAAATCCATAGTAATTTTGGTGGATTGAAACACAGCAACGTCAGAAGAGAGCTACTGCATACTCCCAAAGAAGTCTTCTTGACTCAGGAATGTGCAGACTCAGGAATTTCAAGCCAAGTTTGTCTGAAATTAATCATCTCCTCAAGTCCTAGTCATGATACTGACACCTGACCTTTACTGAGCAAATGAGAAAGAGCCCTCACACAGAAAGAGTTCACTCTATGTGGATTTTGAGGTCATCCAAAAAACCATACACACACACATTTCCAGGGCAATTGCATGGCTTCTGAACAACCAAAAAAACCAACAAATCAACATGCAGAAAGGCAAATTGTAAAGAAAAAAACTTTCCAGGGCAATTGCATGGCTTCTGAATAACCAATAAAATCAACAAATCAACAGGCAGAAAGGTAAATTGTAAAGAAAAAAACCATTTTGCACTACACGCTGGGAACCAGAAGAGACCAATGTAAGACCTATCATACAAGTCCAATTTTCAAAATATACAGGAATAGAAATCTAATGATGTATGTTTCATGTTTTGTAGGACATGTTTTAATGAGAAAACTTGAACTCAGCAAGCTCTAGGAAGAAAAAAAAAATAGAAGCAACCTAAATTCTTGATAGAAAAAAAAATCAAACAGAGAACAAGATTAATTCAAACCACTAGTGCTGCTTAAGTCTTCCCTTAGAAACATCTCTTTCAGGTCTGGAGTATGGATGGAGCAAATAGTTCTAAATAAACCATTCCAGTGAAATATTTAATTTTTGGCTGCTGATGTCCAAAAATTACATGTCTCATACCTGGAGCATTTCAGTTTAACAGTTTTAAAGCACATGACAATTCCTACTTTAGTTCAGCTCCTTTTCCCCTAAAATAACAACAAGCAACCAAAACCTTTTCACAAGCAAATCTAAACAAACTCACAACATATGACCATCTACACAATTTGCCACTAAAATTCTAGTTCTTGAAAACAACAGGAGCCCTCTAAAACTATGACTTTGGGGGTTTTTTAATTGCATTTATCTTTGCAAGGCTGAGGATTGTGCCAGCTATTAGGAACTGATAGTTAACACATGGCCTTTATGCTGGTTTTGGCTGGGAGAGAGTGGATTTTCTCCACAGTAGCTGGGAAGGGGCTGTGGTTTGGATTTGCAGTGAAAACAGGGTAGGTGATACAGGGATGTTTTAGTTACTGCTGAGCAGTGCTGACAGTTTTGTCTTCCCCAGTCACAGTTTCATGTGCTGGATCCTGGCTGTCCTGGGATGGCTGAACACCTGCCTGTCCATGGGAAGGGGGGAAGGAATTCCTTGCTCTGCTTTTGTGCATGGCTTTGCTTTCTGCATTGAACTGTCTTTATCCAAACCCACGGATTTTCTCACTGTTACCCTTCTGCTTCTCTCCCAGTGGGAAGGAGTGGATGAGCAGCTTGTGGTGCTTGGCTGTCGGCTGAGGTCAAACCATAACACTTTGAAAAATGTTTTTAACACACTATTTAAAAAACAAGCAGTTTCTTTAGCCAAATAATTTTACAGTACAAGCATATTCTCTATCAAAGCATCTCCAAAGTCTAGTAATCTGGAAATAATTTGGTCCTAGTTACTCATGATTAGCAGTACTGCCTACATTTTCAGGGACCTCTTAGGGTTGCTTTTGATTATTTTCCCCTTTAGCTGGGTATCAGGATACTTATAAGCATAATTAATTCATACTTTGGACTTGCAGGATTATGAAGTATTATAGGATGGCAGTGCTAAGACAGAATGCTCTAATTCACCAGCTGTCATGTATTTAATTAGAGATTTTGATGAATCTTTCCTACTTAGATGAGCCTTCATACTTTGTGTTCTATTAACAAAAAAGGAGAGGGAGAAAGAGAGAGAAAGAGTGAGAGAGAAAAAGTGAGAGAGAAATAGTGAGAAAGAGAGAGAGGAATAGTGAGAAAGAGAGAGGAAAAGAGAAAGGGAGAAAATACTTCTTTTGTACAAGGAGTCTAATCAACTTTTTGTTAGCATGACAGTGTTGTCTATCACACTAATGTTAGACCTGGAGTCAAACAACTTTGTCAGCTTCCACCACTGACACTTTCAGAGAAGGAGTGAGGATACAGGCTCAAAAAAAATGAGGCTTCAGATATGCAGACAGAAAGAGAAGGGACAGAATTCCTTTCAAAATATAGGCAAACTTCATATATTTCCACCCTCTCTGTATTTAGCATCATCCAGATGTTCAAAGAGGTTAAACCAAAAAACTCATTTCCCTCAAAAAATCCAAACTGACTTTCCTTTCAGAACTGAAGAACAGTTTATATTTTATATCTTCTATATGAAGTAAGACTATTCAGCGTGAATTTAAGCTAGAAATATATTTAAATTGATCTGTCAGATCGTCTGTGTACATAATAGCTGCAGCATATAAAACAAAAAGTGTGAAAGGCAGTTACAAAACTGACTTATTTTTGCTATAGTGAGACACGTTTAAACACTTTTCCCATGAAAATTTCTCTTATAACGACCATATATAATGCACAGGCTATATAGTATTTTCAATATCAGTGTCTATGCTAATAAATGAAGAACTCTGACCCTGGAATGCAGCTAGCACTGCATAAATACTTTAATTCTCATGATTTTCTAAGGCAGGTTATATAGTATCTAAAGCAAATAATATGTTGTAGCAGTAGGAAAAACCATCCCATGTTTTACCTTCAATATTATTTTATTCTCTCAGCTTGCATATTAACGATCAGACGCAATGATCTGCCTTTCCAAAAATCTCTCATTCTCTTTAGGTGTGGCAAGCCTGAATCCCTCATGAAAATAAAGCTCTTGATAACCACTTCAGTTAGGTGGCCTCATGACAAATCACTGATGGAAGGAAAATCTTTAGAGAGGGCAGAAAGATGACAGGGATAGATTTTAGAGGATTTTTTTGTGTGCATTTCAGTTTACCTCTATTAAACAACTCTGCCAATGTGAGGGAGTTCTTGATGTACTGCATATTCTTGTCTTAGGTTAAGCTACAAATTATTTAGTATTAATTATTAATTAATTAGCATTATCCATCTCAGCTCCTATTAAAGTCAGTGTATGAATCAATATTTAAAAGGAGAAAAAATTCAAACCTGGAGTATTTCCTCATTAAAGGACTGCAAGGGGAAAAACCAAACAGCAGAAGGGTAGAGGAATCATTCCTCAGTGCATCCCTCAGCAGTACAAACAGAAGGATGGTGGAGCTACCAGCACAAATTGGTGTTATTTTTTCTGGTTGCTGCCTAAACTAAGATGTCTTATGGGGGTGGGTAAAAGGAGCTTAAAGGAGATCTTCAATTTACAGTCATTATAGAACAAATTCCCTAGAAAAATCACCAAGGCTTTGTAACTAAGTCTGGCAACACACTACAGGCTTTGTAGAAATCAGATTTCTAGTTCTGTAAACAATATGAGGTTTTAATTTTGGGCATTCTTGTCACCCCAGATTGTTCTCACTCATTTTCTCATTTTGCTCTCTTCTCTCACCAGAGGGTCAGTAGCACAGAATTCTCCCTGCAAAAGGATGAGAGCTGCAGCTCCACAGGGATCTCTGTCACAGCCACATGGGGCAAACTGCTGAACTTCCAGCACCTTGGTACCCCTGGCTACTGGTCAGAGAGGGACTGGACCCAGACTCTAAACCCAGTCAATGAGGAATCTCACAAAGGTTACATTTCCAAGGGTGGTGGCTCATTGAGTTCTCCAAACTCACCAGCTGCAGAGGAGTACAAGGGTTTGGCTAGGGAGGCAGGTCACCTGGAGTCCTTCACGTGGGCTTCAGGGTTACAGAACCCCAGAGATTCTAAACTCTTCTTTATTTCAACTAGCTAATGCAGGAGGGGGATGGAACTGGACAGGGCAAGGTAGATGATACAGAAGCAAACTATCTGCCTGTCTGGTTTCTTTCAAATATTCAGCAGAAACATGTCCAGATTTTAGCTGAGAGACACAGAAGAATGTAACCATGTCACTGAGTATTACAGATTGGTCCATCTCAAATATTAACACATGAATTTATCTGCTTTATGGAAACTTAAATTGCCCTTTTGTTCCCATGGATCCAACAGATGATTCAATCAATGGCAAAATATAGCCCAAGTAACCCCAGGTCCTGAATTTCCAGTTTCACTGAGAGAATCAGCTGCAGGATTAGGCTTCAGAGAGATTTATTACAGACAGAAAAATGTTACTAAACAATACTCTACAGAGTTTCCAAGAGACATCTGATATTCTTGTACCATTTAATAGTCTGATTATTACTGCTACCATTTTTCCTGCAGTGCAATGTTCTTTCATAGATTACTGTATCACATGATATATTTATATACTGTCCTCAAATACTTATTCTGAGAACATTATTCACTTCCCTCTCTCTTCATCACCTAACTCTCTCTCTGTCCACAGTATGCAAACCAGCAGTGCTGAAACAGGACAGTCTATAATACTTTAAAACAAGTAAATGTGTAATTTGTTTCCATGATGCAGTTGGTAATTTGCATAACAGAAGTAGTAGATGTCTCAAAAATTTCTTCAACAAATCTGACATTAAAAATGCTTTTTGCCATATATTTGAGGACTAATTTCAGTGACAGACTCTTCAAAGGAAATTGTGGCCTTCTATTAGTACTCACTTATTAAACAGTGATATTAGATACTATGAATAAATTATTGTCTTTAACGAGCCCTTCCATGGGATACTTGAAACGCATGTTTTGATAGAATTATGCCTATTAACTGAAAAAAAGTGCATCAGTTTGCAATCCTATCATTATTTATGTGAGCTATGAGCACCTCTCAAAATACACAACTTCTGCAGCAGCATTTACAGTATCTCCATAGCACAAAACACAGTTAAGCATTTTTGTGAATTGAGGTCACAACCCTGTAAGAAGCTGAGGGGCAGAACTGCTGCTCAAGTATTTTTCTGATGGTACATTACAGCACAAAGCACCTAACGTGTCTGCATGCATCTCCCCTTCCTTTATAAATAGATATGCAAGAAGTTTTACGAACAAGACATGATCCTTGCTAGACCTAGAAAGTTCATTTTATACTTAAACAAGGATGCTACTAGGGAATACCATAGTTTGCCTGAAAGGCAACTCTTTCGGTGAATAAACATAGGCAAAAATTGTCTCTTTCCAAATCTTTCCGATTTTATTGAAGAACCCTTTTGATTAACATTTTTCTCTGAAATGTAACAAACCACCCCTTATGGAGCAAAACTTTGTTATCCCCAAAATAATAATATTCCATGAGAATGCTTGTCTGCCTCTTGATGTGTTTATAGAATAACAGATGATCAAAGGCTCCAGGAAAAAAAAGGCAATTTCTTTGAAGTAACGGATGCAATGGGTTATATGTATGATTGCAAAAGGGTTTTTAGAATGCATATAATGAATTTTGTGGTATGTCCTGACTCTGTGAATGATAATTAGTTTATGTATAAATCATATTCAGAAATATTTATGATGAAACTTTCATTCAAAATAAAATAGACAAATGTCTTTAACCTAATGAAATTGCATAGTAAATTATTTCCTAGAACATTCCAATGTCAAGGTAACTCACTTAATTATCCATTATCATAGAAATGTAGACATAATGTTAATTAAAATGAAGGGGCAAAACCATTTCCATTTTTTATTAAGATCCATTGGCCTCTTGAACAGCTATTAGCCTTGCTGTCAGGGTGAGGTGGAGGACAAAACTTGCCCTGCTAGGTAGACCATTGCAAGCTGATTTCAACAGCTTAGGAACTGCAATGTGGTAATGAGAGGCAATTGAGAAACTGTGTGTGAGCCATTGGTATTGACAGCTCACAGGAAGCCTTTGTGCCAGGCCCATTATTCCTGCAGTGTACTTTGCAGCTGCAGTGCACAGTCACCTCAAACAAGGAACAGAATTATCCACACTTGCAGCTGGGAATACAAATCCACCTGCGCGCTGCCGGCGAGGCTGAGGGACACTCTGCAAACAAAGTCTTCCAGCAATGTACTTGTCTTAGTTAGAACTTGGACAGATTCATTATACTTCTTCCACAGGCAGGTATTTACTCTAGGAGTGGATTATCACATGCTGTAGGAAGTTTTACCTTCAGGGCTGAGCAGTGTAGATGAAGGGGAGTGAAAGGACCACGTACGTTAGAATGTATATACAGAACGTTATACAGTTCTGGTTCAAGTCAACCATGAACTAAAGTAGCTGTAGAAATCAAATGGCAATTTTGGGAAACTTATTTTACCTTGGGTCTGTACATTTGATATCCAGAGGAGATGACTTCTAGACTTGTCTAATATTGCTGTTAGAAATCAGCCACTATTGCAGGCTCACAGAACACAAATGCTGCTCTCACCACGACACAGCCCCACACCAACGTGGAAAGCAAGAGCTAAAGCCACAAACCAGTGCTGCTGCTTTGACTCTGCCAGCATTCTGCTCAACATCATCCCTCAAAATATAGCAGTACCTAAAGAAGCTGCTGAAATTATTTTACTAAACGTATGTTTGGGACACAAGTGCCTGCAAAATTCTGGTTTATATTCCCTGACATTTCCGTGCCAAAGACATTTAAAAAGCTGCAAATAATATGACTTAGGGTTTTTTAGTATAACATTTGCTTAAGTGGGTTGAATTGTTAGGGGAGCAGTGCTGAGTCTTGTGCAAAAATATGCATTGCAAAGAACAAAATTCAGTAAGTTTTCTTCTGTTCTACATTTAGCTCCATACTATTTTATCTCAGATTCAGTATATCAGTCCAGATTTAACTTCAAACCGCTACTATTATTTTTCTGATTTCTAGTTTTCAAGGTATACATGATACAATGAAATAAAAGGGAACACTGATGTGGGTAACAGGATCTAGTCTTGGTGAAGCTGCTGTCAGTACTGTCTCTGCTATACTGAAGTAGCTTATTGCAATTCAAAAGTTTAAGGTATATATGTTCCATTTTGGGTTTTACTGCAGCAGTTAATGTGAAATATGTCAATGAATGCCATGAGTAACTGCTATATACCATATTATTTCACAATAAATACTGTGTTGTATCCAAAAGCATTTTAGAGATTAATAATTTGTTCATAAAGCACCTCCACAATTCTACTCTATCACATTTTATTGTCAGACTAGCTAAAACCTTGCTCGCCTTCTGCACATTCACACCCCTCTTAACAGCACTGGGGATTTTCATTAGTAAAGTGTTTCATGAAATTTAAAACATATATTACTTCCTTCAGACCTTTGAATGGTGAATTATAATTGCTTTAATAATTCAGAATGACACAAAAATGAATCTAAGGTAATAACCGGCTTGCACATTACCTACCACATATTGCACTTGGAAACTAATCAGGGATAGATTAATTAACCAAATTTTTTTTCCTGACAAAAGAAATGTCACAGTCCCTGACAATAGAAACATTCACTGGAGTGTACTAATATTTCCAAATTGTTTGAATAATCCTTTTCCATATCCCTGATAACCCTGAGACACTCCAAGAAATTCAATGTATCATTGTAGGTTTCTAAATGCCTAAACTTGTTAACTTTTAATACAGAATTACTCTTCACTATTATCTTACAAAAGTTTGGGGTTGTTTCTTATTAATCAACATGATTGTCCCAGAAAAACTTATGGTTTAGGTCATCATGTCCTCCCCAGGTTTTGTAGTTAACCAACTGCCTGGATTTAATTCAGAATTCTGCAAAAATAAGGGGAGGATGGGGATAATTTTGCAGCATAGCACTAACCACAGCATTAGAAAAAAAGAAACATGCACATGAAATAGAGTCTTCTAAGGACTTGGATGCTACTATGCTGCTAAATATAATTTTAGTGAGTGCAAAAACATTTCAAAATTTCAATATGCAAACACACAGAGTTTTAACACACGAACCACCTTTGGAATGTCTAGGAAAACACATCAATGAGCCTGGAAATCTGAGCTAGAAAAGCAAAAAAGAAATGAACGCTAAGTAGATTCTTCCCAACTCTCCTCATACCTGTTCGGGACCTTCTTTAAGCTAACAACATGCCTGGCTTTTGTAGGAGGGAGATGTCCTGTCCTCTCTTCTTCCCAATAATCCCATGAGGCCTGAGGAGGTAAAGCAAGAGTTATCTTCTGAGTACTAGTGCCTGCTTTCCAAAGCACAGGCTGACTCCCACGGCACCTCAAGGACTCCCTCACCAGCCACCCCACAGTCCAACTAGATTTCCATCTAGGTAGCTGCAAGGCAACCTCTCTGTGAGCCTTCAGAAAACTCTAGAATTAGGGAATCAGGGCAAAACAATCGTTTTCCCCCACCCTATATGAGATCTGTGCAGTATTATATCTCTCATAATCAAGTTAAGCACATCTGAAGGATCCTCACAATACTGTGTTTAGGTCCTCAATTTGTAGAGTCTCTGTTTCCATGGTTACCCCACAGTCCATATTGCAAAACTGCCACGGTAAAACAATTATAACAATGAGCCAACTTAGTGCAATACAAGTCACTGTGCATCTAACACTTTGCTCTCCTTTCCTCTCCCCCTCCTGCACCTCACAGTGCTCTCAGATTTCCTGCTGTACTCAGGCTCTCAAGGCAGGTAAACACCACTTCTATTGAAATGCCCAATTATTGGACAAATTTCTTATCTCCCCCAAGTAACTTCACAACTCCTGTACACAGCTAACAATCAGGTACAATGGTTACTATAGTAACATCATTCTAGGAATAAATAACACAATATTGCTTCTGATTCCTTTCAACAAATAAACCAAAAAAACAAACCTCAAGCACACTCTGGATTAATGGCATTATTTATTTAGAAGCCTTCATAGATTGTTATTTATATTCAAAGCCACTAGCTGGTTTTGGTGCAGCATTCTGTCTTCTCCAAGTAATCAGGGCTACATAGAATAAACAACACATTCTGGTTGCAGTAGAGCTATGATCTCATTTGTCAGAAGGTCATGACTGACAGTGCTAAATTGATGGCAAAAGGTGTCACACGCCTTTAGAGCATCAATAGGCTTTAAGAGGTCTAAGCAACCCCACCCAGGACAAACACTCAGCGCCCAAGAGCTCCCTTATGCTCTGGTCCTTGGCACTGCCTCTTGCCTGTGCAGGTAGGCTGAAAACAAGGTGCCAAATGCCTTGTCACACTTTTGGTTTCAACAACCAAACCTTTTTCTTAGCTAGGAAAGAATATTCTGAGGGGAAGTTCTGATTTAGATGCAGTTTTATGGCACAGAAACCAGACACTCATGGACTGTTTGAAACCAAACCAAAATAACAAAAAAACCAAAACCAAAACCAAACCCCTGACTGTTAGGAGTTCTGCATAGGGCAGTGCTTGCCTGGGGAATCAAACCTCTTGAACCATATCACCTGTCTGCCCAGATGGTGACAGGAGTCTCCAAGGCAAGTGTGCTGCAGTCCCATCTCCCAGCAAGTCCCCCCAAAGCACTGTTGTGCTGAATTCTTACACACTGCTGGGTCCTATGTGACCACCCCAGTTCAGACATAGCCTTAAACTACTGACAAAGCATCCAGCTATACTGTCCTATAAGAAAAGACTCTTCTGTCTCACCATTTGTGCATCTGCAGGATCAATTTCTATTGCCTGTGCTCCCACACTTTGGTCATTGGTGCAGCAGGAGGGCCAAAGGAGGTCTCTGGGCTGGCAGCTTCTCCACCCAAGAAGTTAGTTGGTCAGCACCTTGATACACTGAGCTGGGTGTGTGCAGTGCAGGGGCTGCCTGGGGGAATCAGAGACTGTCTGAAATTCCCACCAGGAAAGGATCCTGAGCAGTCAGTCACTGCTTTACTGGGAAGGCCCCAGGGTGTTCAGTCAACATTCAGTCAATCAAGTCAGGCCAGCATCTACTCCATCCCATGTTCTTACCCTCTGATGACTAAGCTGTGGAGGTCCTGGACCACACAAGGAACTAAGGACTGAAGAATGCACAACACACAGGAACAACCCTGATCCCCAGCCACACAACTGGCACTATAGGAACAACTGAAATTTTGTATTTAACTCAGTGTAAATGCCATACTTTTGCCAAACTTCCCTCACTAATCAAGTAAAATTTAAATAGAACTGACAGGCTGGGAAAAAAAAATCATAGCATTATGGCAGTGTTTAACTGAGGTTTAGTTTAGATGAGGATCTCAAAGTAATAAAACCAGGAAGGTATGTCAGAAATCATGGCAACCTGTGGTAAGCAACTCACCATGGATGAATCATCAATTATGCAACCAAAACTACTCTGAGCATACTAATGGCACGAACAGTACAAGACAGTCCCTGTTACAGCAGTTCTGTGTTTTGTTGCATGTTATCAGCCTTTGTCTGGTCCATTTTTATCACTCCTAATCCTGAGCAAAGAGGGAAAGTTCACCCTCAGGCAAACTCAAACCTCCTGAAAAACACATTACTTTTTTCCACATGACATTGACAGACAGATATGAGCTTCACTACGACCAAACAGCTACTGCACTTTGCAAATAGAATCTGTTTCGCACAAATATGCAAAGAGCAATTAGGCAGTTACATACACAACTTTTCAGCAGACTGGGTAACTGTAGCAAGATCTGTTTGCACAGCTTTGTGTAACAAATCCTCCCTGCCCACATGTATGAGAAATTGTAACAAATCCTCCCTGCCCACATGTAGGAGGAACAGAGTGAAAAATCACATCAGGATAATGAATAAACACTGCAGACAGCCACATTAAATCCATGGTAGATTTTGCACTGTGTCTCTTGTGATCACAGATGGAATGTGATCAATAACTGAATGTGATCATAGTCCAAATGTCACCCATTGGATTCCAAGGTCCAGCAGCAGGCAGTAATTCCCAAGTGCCAGTGCCCTTGATTATTGAATTGAGTCTCCTGGCTCAGAATAGCAATACAAAAGACATCAGAGAAGCTCAGCAAAGGCATGCAAACCACTTTTTCTAAATACTGCTGCTCAACGAAGGCCAAAATTTCTCCTCTGAAAGGCTAGAACCCAGTGCAAGGTGGCCTGCAAAATAGAAGTCACAATTGCAACATGCTCTAGGAAGAAAACAAGTTGCAAACTTGAACAAAGATAGTTAAGCTCATGGGAAAGCAGCTCACACTGAAACATACCAAATCAGATAGTTTGCTCATGGGAAAGCAGCTCACACTGAAATATACCAAATCAGATCGTTGTGTTTATTTCTTCAAAACAAACTTACTAAAATGTAAATTTTTCACATAATATTCTAATGGGGTATGAAAGCTGACCAAAACATCTGATGTTTCCTCAGAATTGCTGGTATGCTGTATCTAAGTTCAGTATATAAAAGACAACAGACCTTGAAGGGATACCATACTGATGTTTTTTTGCTATGAAAAAAAAAGGTCTGACCAAAATCACCACAGAGAAAAATCCAGTTCGTGACCAAAACATCTGATGTTTCCTCAGAATTGCTGGTGTGCTGTATCTAAGTTCAGTATATCCCTTGAAGGGATATTATACTGATGTTTTTTTGCTATAAAAAAAAAGGTCTAACCAAAATCACCACAGAGAAAAAACCAGTTCATTTTGGACTGCTGCATGGTTTCAGTCCTTTCTAAATATCTCCAAAGTCTGGAACTTCAGATAGATATCTGATGTTTCCTCAGAATTGCTGGTGTGCTGTATCTAAGTTCAGTATATCCCTTGAAGGGATATTATACTGATGTTTTTTTGCTATAAAAAAAAAGGTCTAACCAAAATCACCACAGAGAAAAAACCAGTTCATTTTGGACTGCTGCATGGTTTCAGTCCTTTCTAAATATCTCCAAAGTCTGGAACTTCAGATAGATGCTCTTTTACAAGAGGCAAAAGGAAAGTGCAGAGTTTTGGAGTATTAAAGCAACTTTTCTATTTTTAATTGCGAAACCACTAATGCAGTGTCTTTTCCAGCCATTACACTGAGTTTGGAGCTAGATAAAGATACATTCTAAAGCTGAGAGGAACAGAAGCAGCCAATGAAAAGAAAAAAGCTTTAAAAAAAATTACATGTGAACTGTTAAGCAAGTTACATGACCATATCAGCTTTCATGTCCAATTCCAGAAGTCCTTGTCTCCCTGCACATGAAGCAGGTAAATAAGCAAGTGATGTCCAGGCAAAGTGCAAGGCAGCTTTGATATCTCTGCAGATCAAAGGCACCAGGGAACCACACCACAGGCAGAGTTAGGGTAAAGGCAAATCAAATGCAACCCAAAACTCACACTTCAAACAACATCTGCTTTTCCAACATTCATTAAAGCCAAATCTTCATTTTCTCCAACTCTGACATGTTTCCAAAGCCTTTCATACCCAAAAAACCCAAATTATTTTCTGCCAAATCAGCCTTATCTTCATGGAAATGCTCAAAGTCTAGATGCAAAGTCTTTGGCCACTGAAAAATACCCTTAACACTCAAATTTTACCCAATAAGAAGAGCAATAAATTCACAAATAAGAGGCATGATGAACATTCCTAAGACACAGATTTTTCTGTCTTGAATGAAATGAACAGTTTGTAACTCAAGCAAGGTGATGGCACTAATAAATTATAAAATCCTCTCCTCATGAGTGGGATTAATCTTACATGTCATAAATACTGATTAGATATCCTATATGCAATATGGAAATAAAATGATAGCCTTATTCATTCTAATAGTATGAATTACGTTCAAACTGATCTAAAGTCACATGACATAAAAACAGTAGGCCATAATGAGAAAGTGTTTCTAAACATACACATCATGATTACAGCAGAAAGTGAGAGAGGCCATTGACAAACTTAGTGTTCCTCATCTACTGCCAAGAAGAACTGGATCAATTAGCTCACCACTTGCAGCCACACTGTCCAGATTGAAAAGGTCATGTCCACTGGCCCAACACCATGTCAGGACTTAAGAGGAAAGAGCACAGGGAAATGCTATCATTACTATAACAGAAAGTAATAAAAATACTGTCATACAAGCTCTATCTTCTGCACAACAAATCCTGCCTGAAATCACTTAGAATCATCCTGCAAAAAGTGCCCAAACTTGGCTTTAAATATATCTACGTCTGATTTTAACTTTCCTACCAATAAAGAATTTTCCACAAGCCTTCTTGGAATATTGTCCAAATGACTAATCACATTTAAGACTGAAATATTTACACCATTTTTTTTTTCCTCAAATGAACTACTCCTGTTTCACCTTCTCTCAGCAGCCTTTGGGAAACTTTTTTCTGGTAGACTGAAAAACCTCCATTAGCAAAGCCTAGTTCCTGATGTAGTTACTTATCACTTGTGATCCTATAACCTCCTCGTGGTTAACCTCATCAGATTTTGCTCCTGGAATCTCTCACTACAATTGAAACTGAAGTGTAATTTAAGTTAGCTGAAAGTAATTACATCAGCTAGTCAGACCCATAGAACTAACAAGCCACTTTGTATATAAAGTGCTGTGGCACCACTAATGACCATAAGCCCTCTAGGTCTCTTAATTTTGTTTCTAAAGAGAGCTGCCTAAGACCAGCACCTCTGAACTACGCTGGGACACAGGTATATTAAACACTAGCTTTGTGACAAAAATCCACTTTCCTGAAATCCAGCTTTACTTTTGATTTTGCCAAAAGAACTTGACTGATTTCTTTTTCATTAGCTTATGAGGCTACCAGTTGTGCAGCCAGGTGCACGGTAAAAAATCTCACAGTTGAACTCTCTGATGACAAATACCAGATTCTTGACTCTGAAATATTAAACCAGTTCTATAGTACATTTGTTGGTTTGTGTATGCTTTATCACCACATTGCAATCTCTGTTTTCAGAGCAGCTTATCTCATAAACCATAGTATGAAATCAGGATGAAAAAATCTAGTTAGGGTTGTATTAGGGAATATTTTACATTTTCCATCTTTCCCTTTGATCCACTTTTGCAATTCTCTCTTGTGAGGCATGGCACAACTTGTCTCACCCAAGTTATTGAATGTATTAAAAGCAGGTAAAAGACGTTTATTTCCTTGCCTTCTTCTTAAATTTAACAAAAGTTTCTACTTCAAGTTTCACTTTCAGTATAAAATATGTCCTTGTGGAAGCTCTTACAGATGTCAACACTTTAAGGAGCATGAATTTATGGTGGCATTGAATTTTAATGGCACTATAAATGTCTATAGTAATGGTGATGTATCTATTGCAATAAATTGCTATGGAGAAATATAAAAATAAATGTAAGATAAAAGATTGTGTATAAAATATGTTTTTACATACTCTTTAATGATTAAAAATCATAGAAAACTAGAGCTTATAAATCACTGAAAAGTGTTGTAAGGTTTTCGTGGCGTTTTACTCATTTAACATGTAGATATGATTCCTTTGCCAGAAATTGCACCAGCTTTAATGAGGACAATCCAGATGATGTTTTTTGTTGACTTGAAAAAATCTATTTGACATTAAGGATCATGGAAATACTGATATTAATGACCCTAGTTACTGAAGCTGTACCTTCTATGAAAAGGAAATTTATGGAATTCTAGCATCAGCGTTTGGCAGTGCTTCCTGCTCTGCCCTCCCTCTCACAGCTCCCCATTATTCACCACAGCTCATCTCATTTTGGCTGAGAACTGTTCATAGGACAAAGGAATGTCCATATTATGGTAGAAAGAAAACTTAAACCCAAGAAATTCATAGACATGTAAAAGAACAAACAGCATTTCCTCAACTTAAACCCAAGAAATTCATAGACATATAGAAGAACAAACAGCATTTCCTACATGTAGGACAAAAGTAGTGCTTGTTATACTGAGTGATAGCCTACACTTCTGTTAATTCATTGTCTTAAAAACCTTTATGTCCTTGATTTATTTTCTTAAAACAGGGGCAGCTGAAAATTATGAGATTGTTCCCTGACAGTCACTGAAGTTGACATCAATAAAACCTATCTGTCAGGAATGACAACAGAAAAGAAAAAAAGCAAAATGGAGCTTGGCCAGGATTGAACACTGGTCAAGCAAACAATGGCAATCCCAGTAAACACGGGGAAGTGGGGGAGGTAGGGTAAATCACTGGGGAGTTTTGGTCTGGTTTTACATATATCACAGTCACTTTAAATAGAAAAATCAGGTTTTCTCTAAACTGAAGTAGAAGGATATTCTAAGAATTCACTGCAGCCCCCAAGACATGAGAGCTGCCTTGGAATATTGAGCAGTGCTGCTGCAATTTGTGTGATGGAGATCTGTGAGGACTGGGTGAACCCCAGTCCATGTTTTCTGCACAAGCTGATCTGAGGCAGAAGCAGCTATAGATACTGGGGTATCAGAATACTTCCAGCAGGACAAACTGCAAACATGATCCTTGCCTTTCCCTTCATTACACTTAAGACATAATCAGTGACTAATGAGATTAAACAGTCCATGACTGGACTATCAGCGACACTTCTGTTTAACATACAGGAGCAAGACCTCAGTGTGCAATAAATGGAAGTGGTCTGGGTGTTGCCAGCTAAATAAATAGCTGTCAGTGAAAACTCTAGGGCCTGACCCAGCACTGCCAAGTGCAGGGCTTCAAACATCTTGGTAAAGGTGTTCCTGCAGTGCAGAACTGAGAGCCAGAAGGTTGCAGCAGGAGTTTTGGAGTAGGAGCTGTGCATACCTCACCTTCTGTGCAAATGGATTCTGTGGATACCTGTGGATATGGATGGAGAAATAGGGGCCAGAAAATCACACTGGAAAAGTATGTATGAAGTATCCCAAGAGGGGATGAACTCCTGAGACTTGTAATCCTTTGAAGAGCCGATACACTCTTTTCTGTCCAAGGCCACCAGCACACACCAGTGTCATCAACAGGTTGTACAACTTGGGCCATGTCCAATAGGACTCTTGCTGCTAGGTGTGCTCAAAGACCACAGGATTACACACACACTTGATGGAAGAAAGGGAACCACAAGGGACTGTCTGAGAGCATGAACTTGCCATTGGCATGGCATCAGCACTTCTGTGTCATGAAGGCTAATCCTAAACCAGAAGCATCATTTTTGTTCTCCAGCATGTTTGTTACAGGAATTACACAGAAAAGTTTGAAGAATCCCTGGAATTGAATGGATGATACATCTTAATGTCAGATGTTAAGGATTTGGGAGTGATTTAACTTTAGCCAAGAAAATTAGGAAAGCAGAATTTAACCAATTCAAAGTGCTTTTTTGGTTGTTTCTACTCCTAAAATAGCAATTGTTGCAATCACCTTCTCACAGGGACAGTCTCAGTGAAGGTCACTGCTGATCTAAGATGGGCACAGGTATCCATTACAAATGCACCAAGATAATAAAACAGCGGTTCAAAGAAAAAGCATAGGAAGAAGAAAGCTTAAACTTTACAACAAAATACTTTGTAGTAAAAACAAAGGTACTGAAAAAAAATACATCAGTTGTTCAAGAGTCTTATGCAACTGAGAACTTTGTATTTGGTAAAATTTTACATTTTGGATTTCCTCACCTTGCACACTATAATTGACACTCAGAGCATGTAACAACACTACACATTTTCCCTGGGGATGTGACTATGTAGAAAACCTGAAAGAAATATCCACCATTTGTCTGCTGCTTTGCTTTTTGCTGCTTATCCCTCAGCAAAGTGATGTGGCCTCACCAAGCATTTCCCACTGTTCTCTTTATAGTGCAATTTATTTTTTCATTAAAAGGATACAACTTCAGTTATTAATAGCTTAAATTTAATTTTATCAGTAGTAGATACAGACATATTCTTATTACAGGCAAAGAGAAACAGATTATCTGGCATAAGGATTGTTTTATTAACATACCATGGATGACATAGATCAACTTTCACTGCTAAAAAGGCATCATTTCCATGCTGAGAGATTAAATTCTCTCACAAAGTTATCACATGAATATTTCAAAGACAGTAGATTCTCCTTAAAGTAGATTCTTCCTTCATGCATAAGAATTCCAAACCAAGACTGCAAGATCTTTGGAAAACCTCTCCCTGTGCTTAGAGAAAGCTTGTGAGACTATGAAATGTTACAGCACAATCATGGCTTTGCTATTCTTTCTACGAGATGCAGACAAATGAGGGGACAAGGTGATAATACAGGATTATTTTCTTATTTCAGCAACCTAATTAATTTCGTTTTGTTCACACTTTCCTCGGATTTTGTTTTCTTGAAGATATTAATATTTCCACACACATGCACTCCACATAAAAGATTAGAAGTTTCTAGTTAAGCAAGATGAAACAGACCAAGAGAGGGAGATGGAAATGTTCTCTGTCAGAGAAATGAATGAGGTGTAAGCCACAATACTTAGATGCACAAAGCTATTTGAATACAACATAAGAACTACATTTCTTTAAAATGCACATTACGAAGAAAACATTCTACCAGATACAGACACTTGGGAGTGATGACAAGATCTTTCATTCCATGATAATAATTTTTTTTTAAAAAGCACCACAAAAAACCCCAAAAAAACCCAGAAGTGAAAAAGAAAATCTGTTCGAACTACTATTAAGGTTTGCCATAAATAATGGCAGATGGGAACTGTGGCTTTACCCAAGGCAAATGAGATCACAGAAAAAATAATGTCAGCACCAATGTCAAATGAGTAAACTGGGACTCTTGCCTGCAATTCTAAGCCAATAAATTGCTGCTATCTGTGTTCATGTGTGGCACAAAGAAGTGAAGTCAGTGTAGATAGGGCAGTCATTGCAGTGATGTATTTGAATCACCTGTTGGCACGAGTCAAGCTGATGCCTCTTACCTTGATGGAAAGCAATGTGCTAAAGCTGGAGCTTTTAAACAACCTGGTGGTGCAGGTCAGCCCCAGCAGAGAGCTAAGCACAGCACAGGCCCTCACCTCACTCCTCCACACCGGGCTGGAGGACAATCACCAAGGAGAATTCACCAAGGAGAAAGGTCACATCACCAAGCTGCCCACTCCCTTTAGAAAAGGGAACTACTAGATTGGCAAAAGCAACTCATCTATGCTGTTAATCATATGAAAATTTTGGCAGGAATCCCCAGGGAACAAAGAATCTTGTTCCATATGAACAGGCAAGTCTCAGTTTAGTTAGGCCAGTTTCCTCTAACAGCTCCTTGTACAAACTAAAGAGAGGACATTTATACAGCATTAAAGGAAAACTCTTCGCAGTTTGCAGTAAGTTAAATCCATATCTGACACTGATGGCTAAACTTCCAGAAAACTCTGGGAAGGACGTGGATAAGCATTTATTAGTTTTGTCTATATCCCCTCATTCCACATGACCATTTTTCAATTGCCTCAGGCTTAAGCATTTATTTTGTCAGAACAGTGAGAACACAAAACAAAGCTTTGAGCTGTAACATCTTCTGTCTGGACACACTGTTACAGCCTTGTGGAGTGACAAATCGCTAAGTGCCTGTGAGGAGTTTACCTACCAAGAGTCCACAAGGAGGATCTAGGAATCATTTTGCAAAACATTTCCAGGTAAAGCACTAAGCTAAACCACACTGTCCCTGCTCCTCTTATTAGAAAAGGAAATGTCTGTCTCATCAGACTGTGATTATACATGAAGTGACCCATTTGGTGGCAGTGACTATAATTTCTCTGGTACTCACATAGCTTGAGAGTTCTTCGGATGTGTGCCCTAAGATCTGCATTTATAGAACACCAGCTGGTGCTTCACACTGATCAAGTTCTGCTGTTACCAACATACTATAAGGCCTTGTTTCCTAAATATAGGAGTGTTAAAATTATCCACAGCGTTATTCATCTATTACACTGAACTAAATAGTGCTTCCACTGATTTGTGATTTTTGTTATTGTTTTCTTAAAATGTACTCACAGTATAAAATTTTGCCATTTGAAGAGAGAGTGTGATGACAGCTATACATAGACACTCTCGGACTGCTGCTTTCAGCAGTGTCTGAAATATAAATTCCTAAGCAGCAGAAATAGAAATTCCTAAGTGGCACTTTGAGAATCAAAATTTTTGGAGGGCACGTGACCAAAGCACGTGGCCACAATGAGTGTTATTTGCAGTTTTGTCACCAACCAGAATGCACTCTTGGCCAGAAGTCAGAGACACCAAAAAGTCAAAACATCAAAAATTTACAGCACTCCTTTTCCACAAGTCACAGGAAGTTCCATGAAAGATCTTGAGTCCAGAGCTCTCATTTCTGCACATTTCCTCAGAAAAGAGCTGAGAAAAAAACCCACTATTTCCTAAATTCCTAATAATAGCACTCAGGCACTTTGTGCCACGGAGAGCAGCAGTCAGAAAGCAGGACTGCTGCAGGCTGGAGAAGGAAACTAAACATACTATGCTAGTACGGTCATGATACATCCATCAACCTGGTGATAGGTGATTTAGTTGTACCAAATCCAGACCCAGAAGAAATGCACTAATACAGAAACTCAGAGGAACTTCTGACAAGTTGTAAGATGCAAGGCTAAAATAAAAATAGCATATGAGAAAATGAACAAGTGGTCCATTGTTGAAAGGGAGTACCAATACTACCATCTCTCCAAGTCCTGACAGGTTTCAAAATATCTGAGCACTGGCAAGTCATGGGCTAATTCCATACGGAGGCTACAGGAATGGATGTACAAGTTATCGTGGAAATGGAAACACACAAAGTAAAACCAGGAAACATTCCCGTTGAGATCATTTACCAAATGGCAAGTCTTGAGAGGAGAGAGGACTGCAGCTGACAAAAGGCAATCAAGGAACTCTGAAAAGGGAGAGAGGACAACAAAACCACACCTCAGCCTGTACAGGTGCACAGAACAGGGGCTGCAATACCACCAGGCCACAGGACATGACTTTCACTTACAGCAAGGTCCCTTTCAATTCATGGCAAGAATAAATGTCCTTAGAGTAAAAGATTCAAACTCAGGCAGCTCAAGGTTTAGGTTTGGATACTATCAGGGATACATGTCACAAATTCACTTGTCAGCCTATCTGTCTTGACATGAAATATGAGTTAGTTCATTACAAAAAGTCAGATAATCTTTTCTCGTGGGCAAGATATTCTAAATTATTTCCTTTACTAACACAAAGCTTTTCAAAGAGTATTTTGTGTTTGGAAGCAGCTAAGCTCAAATGACTTCCAACAGACAGGTTTCCCAGGTTGTTTTAGTTCTTTTCTCCTTTGAGTAATGATCAAAACTTGTGAGCTGGCTAACAATACACCTATGAGGAATGTCAGTGTTTAATAATACAGTGTTATTATCACAGTGTGCAAAACACCCAGGATTATCTGTGATGGTAAGTCAATGAATTTAGTCTGGTTGGTGATTTAATTACAGCTAAGAGATGAATAATATTATTTTCATTTTATTCTTTAAAAATGTTTTTGGTGAATTCAGTCTGAGGTACTAAGAATTACATCAGTACCAAAGTACAATGATTTGCTTCTAAGTTTCTTCCACATTGATTTAAAAAGGTCAGTTTCTATATTCTCTTAAGGCTAGTAAGGGGGTTTTTAGCTCTACAACAAGACACAGCTACACTGTAAACTGTATTTAAATGTGATCTGGCATTCTACAGATGGGACTGACATGGAGGTGTGTTAACATCAGGATAACACCAGTTCCTGCAATTAACCTTTACTCTAAGAGCAGCCTGAGTAGTCCTTCAAGGAGAAACATATAAGGAATCCACAACTTCTGGGTAAGTAGGCAAAGCAAGGTTATAGTCCCAAATCCTCTGACCTGCTGTCTACAGGAATTTCCATTATCTGCACCCCCTACACAAATAATTATAGAATTTTAGAGGTTGGAATGGACCTTAGAGATCATCTACTCCCAACCCCCTTCCATGAGCAGGGCCATGTCCCCACTAGACCAGGTTGCTCAAGGTTCATCCAGCCTAGCTTTGAACATGATGCCCATTTACTGTGTGAGACAAGACACCCATGTTTTTGGGCAAGGGAGGAAAGGGGAATGCACCACTGATGCTGAGACATGCAGCTATGACCCCATGGCATGTCTGTGTCAGAAGGTGCACCTACATGGTATTTTGCATGAAAAAGCACATTTCACCTACATTTTGAGAAGGTTAGAAGCCACCCTTCTCAGAGTGAAAAATTAAATTAATTACACCTCCATGATTTCTAACCAGAAATCAGTTTCAGCAGTATCACATCTGTCTCCCCAACCCCTCGATAGGCCTCAGAAATTACTGTGAAGTTTCATGCCTCATTCTTTGGGTTTTCATCTTGAAAAAAAGCGAAACATTAAAAAGAGAATAATTTAGCGAAGTTCACACTTCAGACTAATGAAAATCACGATCATTTGGTATATAACTAAATGCAAGACAATGATTTCAATTGCAGTCCTCTCAGTCCTGCTGTGTGGGGTGGTTTTGTGTTAAGGCATTTCAGAAAACATTCCTTCAATGCAGAAAATATAAAGTAAAATATGCACCCGGAGTACTTCAATCCATGAAAAAAGATTGAGTGCACATGCTTAAACACATCCCACCTAAGAAACACTTCTGTTTGTAATATAATTTAGACTGATGTTTACAGCAGTTTAATCACATCTCTTAGTGTTTATCTGAAAATGAGCAAGATTTCAAGATGCTGCTTGTGTGTTTAACTGCCATAAATCCCAGCGAGTCTAGAATAATTAATTTAAAATGTAGGTCTTTAAAGTCTCTATTTTTCTTCCATAAACAACTGGTTGGTATTCAATACTCAGCTATACATGACCCCTAACAGATTCAAAGGGCAGCTACAGATGGTGCTCCTTGACTTGCTTACACATGGGAGAGTTTGAGGTCAACTTTCATAAACTACCAGCACATTTTGGATCCTGCCCACTGGGACCCCAATTTGTTTTGTGCCAGAATATTTAATGACTTAAAAGATAGCCAAGTTCTATACTTTAATACCAAGACCACCAGTTTTCAAGTCCATCTTTACACTCAGTGATGTGCTGTTCTTAGTTTTCTGAGTGCTACTGAAACTGGCCTACCTGAAGTTAAGCACCAATCCTTCACTGAAGCTCAGCCACATTTTCTGTTTTTTTAAGTTGCTAGCTTGTTTTTAAAACCTACTAAGCTAAAAAAAACCCCAAAAATTGTAACTCTTCACATTTTACTGGCAGGGAATAAAGGACTAAAATTTGTATTTTATGTATGTACCTTTTTCATTCCTGGTTACTCTTTAGATAACAATGACCATGAGAAGATTAAAACAGCAGCCATCATCTAATCTAGCAATCAGAACTGGTCTTGATTCATTGCATATTTAACTCTGCCATTGATTTTCTGCACTCTAGTGAGCAAATATCTGACAAATCCTAAATTTAAGCAAAGTAACAAAACAATTAAGATTTTCATTTAATATAGCAATAGATTCCTCTGATTTTTCAGAAAATCAACTTCCTTTTTCAGGGAAAGCAAAATTTTTAATTACACAGCTGCTTCTCAACTCTATCCCCATCTTTAAGTCCTGCTGCCAGATGAGCCTTTGGAAAGGCTTTCTCAAACAGAGAACTCCAAAGTTCTCTGGGCAGCCCACACTTTGGTACACCCCAAAATCACTCAAGGGTTGGATTGTATCCAATAAGTGCCAACAGGATGAAACAAACCAGCACAGATATTGATCAGTGCTATGTTTACCCCAGTTACTACAATGCCTTTCAAAGAAGGATTTGCAGGGTGTCATAAAATCAAAAATGCAAAAGGAACAATGGGTTAGCACACAGAGATGAAAAGGCCAAGAGTGAAGTGAAATGTTGGGGGGGGGAAAAAAAGAAGTAGGAAGGCAAGACTGAAACCAATGAATCCTTCTACAGTGTTATTTTCTTGAGGAAGAACATGATTAAAACTATGGCAGGATCATATCCCTGTTTGCTGTGTTATCAAAAACCTAAGCACTAAGGAGTAGTTGATTTCCAATACTATACTTGGCCTGATTCTTTGATTTCCCTTCTATACTTTTGAAAGATAATATCCAGGATGAGGCTGGATATTATTAAGGATAGATGTGGCCTAACAGCCACAGAAACCTGAGAAGAATGGAAAGTGTATGTCTGCAAGAAAACAAAAGGAGACATTGAGACATCTGGGGCTTGCAAGCAATACAAACCAGAAATATTAAAAGTTTTTGATATAAAACTTATTTCACTCCAAATAACACAATGTCATTCAGCAGTGAGGCACTTATTGCACTTCAAACTGCCATTCAGATTGATCAATGATAACTAAAATCACTGCTGTGTACCTGACTATTGTATTTGTTTGCATGTGTATAAAACTAAACCTTATTTTTTTCAGTCAGGGCAAGAGCTTTTCACTGAAATAATTATACTATACTGCTACTTCACATAATTCCCCTCCAGGTATAAGCTGGAGAGATAATGTTATTACTTTGGAATAACACTCAGAAAAACTGTACACTCAGGAGGGAAGAGCTGCTTCACTGTGATGAAATAGATAAATTGGCACTTCTCCGGGTGCAATCAAGAGATATGATACTAAGTCTGCATCTATTACCATGGCATCAAAATGCTGTGATATCATCATTGTAGCAGCCCTCTGATGTAACTCTATCTCTAGATTACAGAGAGAAAGCCAAAATCAAAATTCAAAAGGCAAAAACTGCAGCAGGATTTAAGAAGCTGGACTAAGACTTACATGGAATTTACATACTTGAGTCTCAGGATGCAAAACTAAAAGCCCTATTGAAAGGAAAAAACAAAACCTAATATACTTACAAATAAACCCCCCCAATAACTAATCAATTAACTAAACAATGTAAATCCCATGTGATTATCTAAACATTTGCTGCAACGTTCTATGGGCCTGGAGAAGAGTTGTGTGTTGGGTTTGTATTTTCTGTATTTTCAGATCCCAATCATACCTATTTGGATCCATAATGTAGGTTTCCTATGTATGTTGCTGCTTTCTCTAAGAAAAATGTTTAGAGGGATTTGTCTGGTTTCCCATCACCCAATCCCAGCAACTGCAATACCTGTTCCCAGTTTGATTCCCTTGTGAGCACCCATGGAAGTGAAAAGAGGGACTACAGCTTTGCTGCCTATCTACAGAGGAGGATGTAATCACCACAGCTTTTGGAAAGAGGAATGTGCCTCCTGATGCCTAGATATTAACACTAGTTGGACACAATGGCTGTGATTTGCAATAAGCTGCCAGACCCCATCTCTTCTCTGGGTAGGAATCCAATGGCCAGTACTTTTCAAGAAAGCACATGTGGGACTCGAGTCTCTTGTTTAGGCACCAGGTGCATAAATGACCTTCACAGCAGTGACTAATTTTTGTTGCTCCAGCTTAGCCTCTTTGAGGATTTAAGTCTACACGACCTTGCCCAGGTCACATAATACTTTCCCACATAGCAAGAAGTAAAGGCTGACACCATAGTAACCCAAATCTCAGCCTGAAACCATGGTAACAGGATCATCTTGCTTCAGGCATGCTACTGTAGGTACCCAGCACAATTTCAAAATATTCAAATTGAAATAAACTGCTTTCAAGCAAATCAATTTTCTGACACTGATTCCTTCAAATTATCCCAGTGTAGAATTTCAAGTTGGACTGTAGCTCCTATTAGAACTTTTGAGGGAACACTCTTAAAAATGGTTGATGATTTATCTTGATGTATAGAAGAAGAATGGGTAGTTAGAAAATTCTGTCCTAAAATTGCTTTGAAACAGTGCTACAGAAAGACAGAAGGGTTTCCATCTGTTCACCTGTGGATATTCTTAAAAGTCTTTCCTGTGAGTTTCTCCTATAATACAGAAAAATGCTACAGAAAGTACCACTGGTTGCACAGTCTAACCAAAATGGAGAAAAAAATAGGGAGAAAAAGCCTTTTTTTACACTGACCAACCTTTTTCATTTTCATCAATCTTGAGGTTATTTGTAGCCCTAATAAGTGCAAGATTGCTGCTCTCAGTTTCATTAATCTTAAGGTTATTTGTAGAAATAACAAATCCAAGATTTTCTGACAGAAATGTGATTTCCATGTGATGTTTTCCCTTTAAGCAACCAGTAATGCAATTAAGAAGAGAGAAAATGTAGCCTACTTTTCAAGTTTTCTGCAGGCTATAACCAAATTTATGACCTTTATGCCTACATTTTGGCTGGCATGAATAAAATGAGGTGAGGATCACAGGATGCTGTGGCTCACAGAATCCTAATAGCACCGTGTCAAGGTTCCCTAATGGAAAAGTAGAGTGAGATGTGCACACACCAGTAAGGAAGCAAACTGGGTAGATACTGGTAAGGACAGAGCTGACACCATTTATTCAAGTGCAGAGATCATCATAAGAATTTAAGCAGCTGATTAATGACAAAGGAAGAAACTGTTTAACACAGCAATATTTTCTACATAGAATACAGGAAGAGTTCCCAGTAACTACATTCCAGATTGCTTCATAAGGTGTTGTCCTGCCTGACTCCCACTGAATTATTATGGAACACCTTCCAGGAGGCAATGGCTTTTCCTAATGATAGTTGGTATAAGTTTTCAAGCAAAAGAGTTTCTTTTAGAAGACACTTTTTAAAAACCCTAATTTAACTGTCAATATTTTATCATCCACATAAATGTCAAATCCTTTTCCTAATATTACTATTTTATTGGCATTAATCTACTGACATGCTGCAACACATGTTAATTATGCATTGCAGAGTATTTCACTTAATTAATTATGGCCTTTCTTCTTGATGAATGTCCTTGGCTTCTTATATTATTAGAAAGGGTAAACAGGAGCACACCACTGAACTTCATGCCATTCATTTAAAAAGTATTTCTTCCATTCTTTCATCTTGCTTTTTATGCTAAATAGCTCAAATACACACAGCCTATATGCAGACTCTAAATTAAATGCACAGAATATTCACCTGCAAAAAAGCAATTTGTGTGGAGAATGCCCATTATATAGAAGCAGAAAAAGATAACTTGAAATTCAAGTCCATTTTTGAGTAGAGCAGTATGATTTGCCTGTGCAGTTCATCAACAGCTAAAATACCTGAAAAGCAAGACCTATCTAACTCTGTTATTTGGGGATTTGGGGCAAATATGCTCTGCTCAGAAATAAGTAAATGAAAGAAAAGCTACTTTTTTTTTTTTCCTAACCCTCTTTGCTGTTTGCTTGAAAAGCACATGAAGCAGCCAGCCAGCCAGTCAATGATATTAAAAAAAAATCATTAGACTGAAGCCAACAGTAATATTATCATCTGATTAACAACGGCTATGAAAATATCATTAATTCAATAAGGCACTGGAAGACCTTATTCCCCTCACAGACTTCTACACAAGAAAGCAAAATGAGAAAGGGCATCTTCAGCTGCACAGTACAGACTCATGGGCTGGGGCAAGCCTGGATTTCACCATTTGAAACGACAGTATACACATACAAATAACTTCAGTGCCTGGATACATCCATGCCAAAATCATGAGTAACATCCACATGGCCTGTGACCTCTCTCTCCTGCAGTCCATACCCACAGAAAAGCACTTTATGCCAAGGAACTCATGGCCATGGATAGCAATGAGAAGCTCTCCTCAAGTGAAAGATGCTTTTCAAAACCATTTCCTCCTTCATGCATTACACATTTCTCCCTGCTTTAAGGCCTGCTGCAATTCCACTGTTTCTAAAAGACCTGCCAGCACTTCTCTAGTCAACAACAGGAAATTACTAGGATTATTTTGTTTATCTCATGCCATGCACTCCAGCCCACACTGTGTGCCTGCTCCCTGATGGGTCCTGGGAAGCTTATCACGTTAGCTAATGCTGCTGCTGCTTTGTGCTGGCATCAGATGCCTCAATAGTGTATGAACACATTGTGTCCCATATGTACACACCTATTAGTGGCTAAAAAACTTCCTTCTCTCCAGTTGGAATGACATTATACTTATTTGAGCTCTTTTTATATCAAATTTACCTGCAGGTAAACACAAACCAAACCTGATGTTTCTCCGGCAAACAAGGTGTTTTGAGCAGCAATGAATAAAAATTGCAATCTGACAGGTTAGCTCTTTCACTCAAGTTCTAAAGCTGCTATGATGGCTGGAAAAACATTTATGCAAACTGCTCAGAAATTTGCCTTGGTCTACTGCCCATCCAATATCTTATTTCTCTGGTGGAGTCTCATTTCAATGTAATCATATTCCCAGTAAAAATTGAATAGTGCAGGAATGGGAGATTTGACACAAGTTATTCAGTTCAAAATATGTGAAAGACTATTAAACCTGGCCATAGGGTTTTTCCAGGAAGGGGAAGGGAATGTTTACTTGACTACATTTAAAATGCATTTTATGTGAAATTTTGATTTTACAGTAAATATTCTTGCTGATCCCTTTGCCACTTCCTTCTGTAGTAAACATGATCTGATGGAAACATAAGGTTTATTTCAAATCCTAAAAGGTAATTAAAGCTGAGACAGTCCAGAAAAACAAACAAAAAAAAAAAATCACCAATGGTTACTCTGTGCCTAAGGGAAGTTTTAATTAAAAGTCACAGGAGAATAATCTGCAAGAAACAAAAATGAGATGGCTGCTGCTAATTTGCCTGGGTCTCAGGCAGATAAACAGTAAATATACAGCAACTAAAGTTGCTGTGATTTTGTTGACTTGAACACTTATGGGCAAAGCTGTACCCTTTCCTCCTGAACACTCCTTGGCAGTGCCAAACCTTTGCTCTCCCAGTGATGGGGCTGCAAACTCCATCACAGAAAGGTTTTCCCTTCTGTAGTACATGCTGAGCCTTGGGTCCAGTGTTAGGCATTTTCAGCAGACAGCCAGTTCCTCTGGCATGAGGAGGGATCCCAAAGGATCCCACAAGCATCTCAAGTCTGGGTAAGGAAATCCCTTTCCCTCAGGCTAAACTGCCTGCTGAGGCTCTGCTCCAGCTACTGCACACAGTTCTGGGTTCTTAAAATGCCTTGCAGAAAAGTGGCAGAAAACAGCATTTCTTTGCTCAAAAGGAGCAAAAGCAAGGGGAAGGATTGCCCCTCCTTGCTGTCTCCAGCTTTTCTAAAGTCTTCATCAGTCAACTGCAGTTTGGAACTCAACGGCTCCACCAGAATCTTGTCATGGGATGACAAACTTCTGTCTGCTGGGGAAGGGGGACAGCCTCACCCTGTCAATGCTCCTACTACTCTAAGCTCTAAGCTGACAATCATAACGTTGGATACAGGTTTCACAGTGCCTATCCATCTGCCCACCACAGACACCAGCCTTCAGAACTACAGCAGTAGCTGGTATCCTCTCTGCTCCTGGCTTTCTAGAGTCCTGCTAATCAACAGGAAATTCAGGATCTAACCCTTGTTTTGGGAAGAAGGATTCATGGTGTACTGTGTGTGTACAGAACGATCAAAGCTACATGCAACTGCTAATTAGATGAATAACTGCAACAGATTTAATTTCTTTCTTGCAAAGTGCAAATTTCTTCATAGGTGAAAAGGGGCCATTTTTATTTGACCAGAGAACTTTCCCTAACTTCATTCTCACCAGCAGAAATCACAGATAAAATCTAGTAAGACAAACCCTTTTGGTTTTTCAAATTAATTTTTAGTCCTTTTCTGTATTCACAACAAAGAAAATCACATCTATTTTGGGTTTTTCTTCTTGTTACACAAGTAAACATCTCTACTGCCATTTATCTACATCCCTGGTAATTGTGAGTTTTAACAGGAGGGCAACTCCACTTATAATTCAGACATTTGCAGATAAAATGAGCAGCAAATCAGTTCTTCCTACAGTGCATGCTGAATCTTGCTATTATCCTAGACACAGCAGGTGCCAATTTCTACCAAATCATGAAGTGTCACAATTATGAGCAGAATTACTTGTTAAAATTTAAGCAGCAGATAAATAGCAAACAGGAATGTTGATTATCCAACAAATGAAGAAAAAAGGAAAAATGTCTGTCTGATGAGACCAGTATATTATTTTTGTTCTATGAGGCAAGATGTATTTCTCCAAAATGTAATGCTTGCTTGAGAATATTTTTAAAGACGATTATTATAAGTGTTTCTTAAGTTACCCAGATAAGCAACTTTCCCCTAAAACACTTACAGATGCTACCATTAACTATTGTGGCATTGAAAAGCAGAGCTGTAAAATCCACTTACACTGCCTGGTAGGTATGTTTAGAGAAACCTGAAAGGAAGGTGACCAGGCTGTGTCTGAAAAGTAGCTCTGCCATGCTTTTCTGTCTGCTTGGTTATCATTCTTGACTTGTAGCCATCAGGCATCTTTCACATGGAAAGTCCTGATTCCAGAACTATCTGTATAGGGCAAAAGTGCTAAAAGCCTTTTGAAAATACTGACAATAAGGCAGATCTGACTGAGCTCAAAGCCTTGCTCCTGTTTCTTGGCTACTGTAACCACTGTGCATCTCATGAAACTACAAACTACTTCCTGAGACACAGGGAAATGAATGGGAAGACAGAAGTTGGAACTTTTCTCCTTTCTTCCTTAGCAAAATCAGTAAATCATGCCTCCAGTATTGCTACTCATTCACCACCCACTAGAGATGAAGCAACACAAGTTCATCTAGTATCAACAGAATCATCCTGCCTTGTACCTGCTTTTAGCCTCATCCTTCTGCCCTGCCTCTACCTGCAGTGCTCTGACTTTATCCTTCAGCTTGACAGGGAGGCCCCAGCCTGACAACAAAATCTCTGTCCCTGTGCAAACATTGCTGCATTTACTAAAGTCTCATATATTCCTCTTAGGTATGTCATTTTATGCAAGCACATTAATATTGCCACCAAAGTCTCCAGCAATTCCCTAAGGCCCAAGGTATTACTATACCTTGCTCCCTAATCTTGCTGCCTTTGCCAGCAGTGACCTCCTATAACCAGCTCTAACAGATCCCCTTTTTCCCACTTGTTTTGGTTGGCCCCACTACTCCTACTAGAAAAACAAAAACTGCTCTCTGTATATACTTCAGTCTCAGCTGACTCCTGTCCAGAACAGACTGCTTTGATGAATCATACAATTTTAGGGGTTGGAATGGACCTTAGAGAACATCTAGGCCCAACTCCCTGCCATGGGCAGGGACATGCCCTCACTGGACCAGGTTGCTCAAGGCGTCATCCAACCTGGCTTTGAGCACTGCCAGGGTTGAGGCAGCCACAGCCTCCCTGGGCAACCTGTGCCAATGTCTCACCACCCTCACAGGAAAAAACTTTTTCCTAATATTTAGCCTAAATTTTCCCTCCTTCAATTTGAATCATTACCCCTTGTCCTATCACTGTAGTTCCTGACAAAGAGTCCCTCCCCAGCTTCTCTCTAGCCCCTTCAGACACAGGAAGGTTGCTATGAGGTCTCCACACAACCTTCTCTTCTCCAGGCTGAACAGCCCCAACTCCCTCAGCCTGTCCTCACAGGGGAGATGCTCCAGTGCTCTTAGCAACTTCGTGGCTGGGATTGGGGTGGGCTGGCCACAGCTGGCAGCCAGGCACCCACCCAGATGTTAGGTCAATGCTCCATCCCCACACTGTGCAGGGGAGGGAGCAGGAATAACCAGAGTGAGAAAACTCACAAGCCAAAACAAAGACCAGTTACCAGTTACTGTTACAGGCAAAATGAAGTCACCTTGCAGAATTTGACTTTTTATTTTTTTGCCAGTTGACATAAATTATCTCTACCCCTTCTTATCACCACAGTTTACACTCATTCCCCAAGTGTATAGTTTCATCTCTCCTGTATACATGCCATTATTATACAGTTTATATTTTCCCTGAAAACCAAAGAAAAAGACAGCTTACCACTGTTTCACAGTAATATCAACCCTTCTGTGTAACTGTGGGGGCTTTTTGTTCATCTACTTGTAGGCTGACAGGAATGAGAGAAGTAAGTACCTTCAAGCAAGGCAATTTTAAAAAATAAAGAGACAGATTACTCATATCTTTATAGACAGTTCATAATGAATACACAGAGGAAGAGAATCTGACAGAAGTAGCCAACACACTCTTGAAAACTGGAAAGACAGTGGAGAAAGAAGGCGTCTGGTCTACGAGAGCTGATACCTTAATTAGGCAATTATAACTATTAAACACTGCCAAAGCTCCAGGCCTAGTTGAATTACAACTGAGAAATCTGTAGAAAAGTGGTGAGGGGAAGAGGAAAGCCCTCGGCAGAATTTGTGATAACTCACTAAGGAAGGAAGAGAGGGAGTGTATGAGAACAAGAGTAGCAGTTAATACAATTCTTTTTAGTTTAAAATGCTTCAAGACCTTGGAAAGCCCAAGCTTCTTATCCTGGACTCAGTTATGCAGAAGACAGAAATTTTTTAAGCCAGATTTAGAAATGCCTGACTTAGAAGACCATGACAGCAGGCTGAATACATAGAAAAAGAAGGTCATGACAGACAACTCTACTTGAATTCTTTTAATATGTTACTTACCTGGAGACAATAGCAATGTAATGGACAATTTACCTGGAATTCAGGAAAGCATTTGATACTGCAGCACAGAGCAGATTGATTTGAAAAGGTGGTGAGCATGGTTGCAAAGAACTGACAAAACAAATTCTAATAGATTCAAAGACACATATCAGCAAGGAACAGGGAGCTGTAGAGTGCAAGGAAGAGAATTGGAGCTCATGGGAGCTTACAAGTTTAGATTATTTTCTAGAGTTGTGACCTTGGCAATGTTATGTTCAAAATCGTTACATTTGCTGATGGCACACAATTTCTGAGGCAACAAAAACAGAGCAGAGAGAGCAACCAATTTCACAGTGATCGGGACAATTTAGGTTTATAGCCTTATCCATGGCACACACACTCCACTCAAACACAGGGAGAGCAGGTGCCTAAAGTAATTCCACACTACTGCAAAGTGACCACAGGGAATACATCTAAGTGGGACAAACTAGAACGGGTTGTGCTTGGCACAAAGGATTCTCCTCTAATTAATTACAGAGGAAATATAAACAATTTCTGGGGTACTTATCATGAAAAGTATGTAGAAGAGGAAATTATTCTAGAAATGCACAATGGGATGACCTTTAAGAGGATCATAGCCACGCTGGCCTAGAAAGTTATTGAGCAGTTTTGCTGTTCCAATATCGGCTGATAATTGGTAAAAATCAAATGCAACTTAAATACTCAAGAAAGCTGCATTTTTCAGACATCCAAGACTTTGAATTTTGTCCAGAAAGGAGCCAACCTCTGGGCTTGTAATTGTAACCACTTATTTCATTCACTGCTACACTTCAGATGAATATTATAATTATTAAATTATATGCTATTGAATTCTTATTTTTTTAAAGGTCTCATGTTGGGTTTGATTCTATAGTGAGTTATAATTTTGGGTAAAGAATTTTAGTTTTGCCCACATTATATGGGGATGACATGAGAGAGAAATGAGAGAGAAAATAATAGATACAAGTCTTTGGCACCATAGTTCATGGCAAATTAAAGCATTATACAGAAAATAATTTCTTAGGATTACTGAAGAGAAAGTAAAATATTGATGCAAAAAACTGCCTGTGACTGGGACAAAACCCCCTAATTTTCCTAATACATGAAAAATAAAAAGTCAGCTCTTCTATTGTCACATAATAGAGTATCCATCCTTTCAACAGATCCAGCATGAGAATAAATGAGGACCACTGAGTTAGGATGAAACTGTTTGTGTGAGTGTATAAACTAATCTGGTTCTCCATGGGAAAAGACACACTTTGTTGAATCTAGAGTTTTGTCTTGTCCTATATATTAATGTATGTTTCTAATTTTAATGTGCAAGACAAAAGGATTTCCTGCCCAAGTACCACAGGAAACAACCAGTTAGCTAATCTGAATGGCCTGAGGCACAGGCTCTGACTGGGAAATGAGCAATTCATTAACTCCTAGTAAAAAGCTTCAGTCAAAAACATTTCAGGTGAGATTTTGGGATACTGGTTTTGTACCTGTACGAGTCTGCTGATTTAACTGGGTTTTTTATGTGCTTACCTTCACTAGTAAAGCTTACGGTGATAATTTTGGCAGAGCTGTCGCCTAATGACTTTCAAATATAATTAAAACCATATTTTGATATAAACTGTATTGCCAAAGTCAAATATATACCAGCTAAGTGAAATTAACCTTCAAGTGATACTTGAATAACAGTAAACCACAAGGGTATGTAAGAGATTAGATATACTGTAGTTTAATTATGTTACAATAATTCACCTCATTAATCTCCTAGGAAACAATAACCACAACAGTTAAATACTGTAATTAACAAACCCTATTCCAAACTTAATTTTGATTTTATACGACTTTGCAATATTATCCAGTGAAATTATATAAAAGACAAAAGATAAAACAAATACTAAGTTCTCTGGAGAAGGCATCAAAATACCCTCACTTTAACCTGGGACAGGAAAGGAACAAAGCCAGCACTGCTTTGACTGATTTCTGCCCCAATCTAGGCCACTTCATCTGCAAATTATCTCAGGATCTATCAATTCACACTTCTGCTAGGTGGCAAGTGCTCTGAGGACACTCCTGGTTCTCTCTGCTGCCAACATTCCTAATTCAAATAGCACTCCCTATGAGGAGTACTGTTCTGGGTAACACAAAATGGTGATTTATTGTGCATTTAGATTTTTTTTTGCCCTTATGTTGGACTACACAACTGTTTTTTAAATTACATGCAGAAATAAATCTGTCTTTGTCACTGCACTTGCCAAAAGCCTTGCATTTCCTAACACATCTTTAGCTATTCATGGTGTTAGAATTGCTATCACAGGAACTGAGAGGAGTGTGCAGTGATCTTCATGGATCATGAGATCCCACCATACACACAGACAACAATTCTGCTGCCTCGGGAAAGGATGGGGAAGATGACATTTCATGTCAGAAATGTTGTTTCCCTGCCGACTAGAAAAATGCACATGAAAATTCTGCAGGTAAAAACATAGGTACAGCATGAACACCTGAGGATTCTTGCCTTACACAGGGGTTGGTTGGGAACCACAGATACAATGGGACATAGAAAGGGAAAGGGATACAAGTGAAGCATCTCAAAAGATCCAGGGAAGCCTGGCACCTCCAGAGAAATGAGTTCTGCACGGAGTTACAGGAGAAAAGCTGTCTGCTCTACTAACAAATACTCAAACACCTGTTTCTTGGGGATCCTCTATCTCTTTACAACATAAGATGATACTCTTTTCATTTGATGAGCTCACAATCTAAGTGCATATCAACCTCAGGTATTTTTCCATGTGGATTAAACCAGCTACCCCTTAGTTTAGAGCTGTAAATCAAAACCATCCTTTAAAAAATTTCCATGTCAGTTACATTCCTCATTCAAATACAATGCCAAATAGGAGGTAAAGTGTTTGTCTTGATTACTTTGATTTTAGCTGTTTAACAGGCATCACATCTATTCCACAAAACTGCAGTAAAACTACACACTGATGCCTTAGCTTCTACTTTTTGACCTTTTTTTTTGCTGTGTAGCTCTCCAAGGAGAAAATGAGATATCTTTATAAAATCAGTGAGCAATAAACAAGAAGTTCATGTTCTCATAGAACAAAAAATAACAGCACTGAGAAAGTCATGTTCAAAAATATAAGTGTCACAGAGAGAATAAAACTCATTCATTTATAACATTTTTCCATTAAAACAATGTAATAACTACCGAAGTTAAAATGATCTATGAGTGTCTCCTTGAAGATGATATTCTGTACATCTGATAAACCATAAATACTATAGAATGTACCTCAGGCAGAACAAGCACATCTTTGTGTGATCCTGGAAAATATACAGTGTGTATGAGGGTGAGTTATGAAGGTGAACGAATTTAATATATCTACTTGCCTGGTGGACACCCACAATTTGCAATTTAATCATCCACAAGTTATGGTGTGCTCATAATTGTATTAGACTTTGAAAAAAAGGTGATGCTGGTTATATTAAGCCTAAAAAAATAGACCACCTTTTCAGCTTTAAGATAATTTATAAAGGAAATAGTTACAAACAAGGTGAATTAAAGCATTAGAGCTGCATTGAACAACAAGACAGTATATTGCAAACAGATTTCTTGAAACCACAATGCATAACATTTTTATCATTGTCATCTGTTCTGTCTCCAGATTTATACAGAGAAAAAACCCCAGAACTGTCATTCTGCAAGACTGGCAAGAATTTTTACGTGGGTTTTTTTTTTTTTTTTCTGCAAGCTACTCTTAAGAACATCAAGACTTTTAGAGGGAAGAAAAATTGATCAGTCTTGAATCTCTACTTAACAACTAGAGGCACAGGCTTTATCCCTACAGACCCCGATCCTGACAAAATTAGATAGTATCACAACTTCTATTTTATAACAGATAGTTTAAAAATCACTGAACTAGATCTAGGTGGAGAAGGCTAACTTTGTATTTTGGTGGCTTAGACACTTAGCTGAAATAAAACACAATGACTTTCTAACTTATTTTTCAGTAAACAAATTTGTTATTTAGAAGAAAAATGAAGCATTTACTTCTAAAAAGACTGAGAAAGGTCATACTGCAACAATGCAGGCTACTGCATAGTTTTGGAAAAAAAAGACCTTGGTTCAAATCTCTAGACCTTTCTTTTCTTTGCTTTAACCACAAGTGCATTTACTCTCCTCAGGGAAGGGAAAAGAATGCTAACAGCAGAATTCTTCATTCAAGTCAAAATTTTATCTTTCAGAGTTTTTGGCTTGAAGAATGAAGAAGACATTATTTTGGTTGATTTGAACCAATCTTTTTCCATGAAGGATAACCTCAACACAGTATTCCAGGACTTATCAGGCAGCTACAGAGAGGACAGAGGCTCTGTCTTCACAAGGAGCCACATGGAGAAGACAAGGAGCAACAGGTACACGTTGCACTGAGAGAGGTTTCACCTCAATATAAGAATTTTATTCACAGTGAGAACAACCAAATCCTGAAACAACCTCCCCATGGATGTGGTAGAATTGCCATCACTGGAGGTTTTCAGAACATGACTAGACAGGGTAGTAGATAGGCTCCCTTTCCCACAGAAGACTGGACCTGATGATCCTTCAAGGTCCCTTCCTACCTGGTCTGTTATATGATTTTTCCCTCAGAAGTTAGTAATAAATTGTAAGGACACTATTCTTTCAGATCCTGCAATAAAAAGGAAAAAAGAAGATAGCTAACACCACATTCCTGTTAACTCTAAAGTCTTCTTGCTCTATTATCAGTGAAAGCTTTTAAAAAACCCCATTGCTAGGACATAAACCCCTCTCATTCCTCCCCAAAAGACAATCACATAACAAGATCTCTAATAAATAAGGAAAAGATTAATTGGTGAGCTGCCTTGAGAGACCAAATGTTCCAGACCTGACAGTTTTATAATGTAAGTAATTAGGGCAACATTATGAGTTATGTTATCAGAGCCAGCAGCATGATCAGCAATTGTTTGTGTTTCAGGGTCTATTCATGAGTACAGCATGCAGAAAGTAGAGCACCAAAAGCAGATGAAACAGATGTTGATGGAGTAGAGCTGACTTCTCAGCTGAATGCTGCTCTCACCCTGCCAATGCATTCAATGCATTTATCTTCATTAAAAGAAATTTAATCTTCAATAAAAGAAACCCAAGCAAACTGTTGCCTATCAACACAGCCTGTAGAAGTTAACACGGAACAGACTCCTGCAGATGTCAGCTTCTTTGGGAAAGTGAAAATTAAAGATGAACACAGCAATTAAGGGGTAGGGAATGAACCCAATTTGCACTGAACTCTAGTCATTTCCACAACTGAACCTCAACTACCTTGTTGCTAGTTTTCTTGAGTGATCTTGGTTCCAGCGGAGGAATGAACGTGGCTCCCTCTCTTGGTACATTGCTGTACAATAGTTGAAAAGAAACAAAAGCCTAAGCACCCAAAACTGAGAAAGCAAGAGCTCCTGAACTGGGAATGCTAAAGCACTGGCCATGTGCCAGATTAAACAGTAGGAAGGGAACTACTAAAGGGAAAAGAGAAGTCAGTATGAAAAATATCCAAGTAGCAGAAAAACTTTTACAAAGAGGAGAGAGAAGAGAGTGACAGATTATCTGCTGGACACAGCTTGATCTTTGCCAGAAGTAACCTCAACAGCACAGAAACCTCCACCTAAGCCTGAGCAATCAGCAGGTGGAGTGTGGTATGCCAGGACGAGGACTGGGATGCATGCAAGACAGGGCAAGTGTGTAAGAACAGAAGCTTTTGGGAATCAGTTATAGAAGTGTTTAGAAAATTGTAGGTACATAGAAATATTTCACAAATGTCAACGACTGTGGCTTATCTACGATATGTCTGAGTCTTTCTGAATGTCTAGTTCACTGGTTGCCAGTTAATCACATGCCATTAAATAAATCAAGAAACTGCTCTGATTGTGGTTTGATTTTTAAAGACTACATACTGAAGTTTCCCTCTATGATAGCTGTTTATTCATCAAATCATCAAATATTTAGCTTTCTTTTCTGTACCTGTTTGAGAATATAACTGGTATCACATGTTCAAAGAAACTGAACTGAAGTCTGTTTCACAATCAATTCTATTTTTGGCTTTGTCAAATGAAAACTTGGCAAATGCCACCAAAAGGATCACAGATCTAGTAAAACATGGGATGCCAAGCAAAATCAAAGTTATAAATATTACACACCTTCCTTCACATAAAATAAATGCCATATATCTGATCCCAAATGACATGAAAAATCCTACAAGTGCATTCAGTGCTTCCCTAAAGCAAAAGTAAACACACCATCACAGCTAAAAACAACATACCACAGGAATTAACATGGGCTGCAATGTACTCTGTCCAAAAAACATGCATTAGTGGTACTTCCAGAAACTAAAGCCATGGAAGAGGACAAATATATTTTTTTAATACCAGGTGTAGAAATTTTCTCATCAAAAGTATTGTGAAGTGACTTTTGCTTCCAGAGAATCAGGTCCTAAGCAGCTGCTTCAATCCTTGCATTACCAATGGAAAAAATACAAAGGCAATAGGCATCACAACATAAACATAGCTTTGTTTTACAGTTGAACTAAAGGTTCAAAATAATTCAAACAAAGAAAAGTAAATAATGTAGCAATGATTCATCTCAAAGGAATACTACTGTAACCACTGAATAATTACAAGCACCGATATTTATTAGTATGCAAAGGAGCTAGATCTGTTTGCTTCCAGAGCAGCTCAAAGGATAAAAAGTCAAGGAAGCAGTACACATTATAATAAATCACACACAAAAATTCTCTGTTTGTTTCAGCAAACATCTTTACTCTGGAGGCACAAAGTGCAGAGCTTCTTGCTGAGAATAAAAAAAGTCTGTTTAATTTCTATTTCCAGTGATGCATTGTGCCTTCAGAGCTCATTCAATTGAAAAAGTACAAAGGTTTCAGTTTACAGAAGTTTTGTCAAAATGATTACAGAAGTTGTCATGGAACAATTTCCAAAACAAACTGTGTTATTTTCCTTTTATGGCCTGCTTGACATTTTTAGTTCTTTACTGGTGGCATAAGTTTCTATTTTCACAAGAGTGGCAGTGTTTTCTCTGTTAAATAGCAAAAGTTAAAAAAGTCACAGGCATCTGCGAGTGTACTGAAAAGCCAACACTGTTAACTAGTTTCTGCTTGTATGTATAAATGGATATAGAAGAAAACTGAAATAACAGAGGGAAGAAAACATTTTTAAGGTGATTTCAAGATCCTGCTTCACACATAAGAAATTATGGACAAATTCCATTTTGCCTCTGTGTTTGCAACTTTACAGACACATTTGAGCGAATGGCAGAATGAAAACTGTATTTGCATGCTCTCAGAAGCCACATAAAAGAAAAGATGAACTGTATAAGAAAACTTTCAGAAACCTAAGGACTCATTCTAGTAGGACATGAAGAAAGATGGTGCATCTTCTAAAACCTCATGGCTCTACTTCACAAACATGAAATGAGTAGTTTAACAATAAGGTAAACTATTTGCCACCAGGTCATTGTTTATAAACAGTGTTCAATCAAGATATCAGAAAGGGAGGGGGAGCTGACGTGTTCAATCAAGATATCAGAAAGGGAGAGGGAGCTAAGAATTGGATATAAATAAGAAATAAGGTGTTGTCGCTATTGGATATAAATAAGAAATAAGGTGTTCTCTCCATAAAAATAATGAAAAATGAATGTTTAAGAAAACGTATTTGGTTGCAGATGTCTCAGAGAAACTTTGTGGATAGCTGATCAGACCCTCTCAGATGCACAGAGTGAAGTTCCCTTACATATTAATGGTCAGTGTATCTATCAAAACTACTACCTGCCCTACAAATGTGTGACCTGGCAGACAAAGGAAATCACAGGGGATATGCATCCTGCTGTGCTTCTAAGATGAGTTATTCACTGTCTCTGTGAGTTGAAAGAAACAGTGTAAAAGAGAACTTAGAAATATCTTAGTACTGAGAGTGTCAGCACCAGACCTGAGATATGTGATTGCCAAATTAGCCTTTTAAAAGAGAACTAAGGAGACTTAGTTTCCCAAAGCTGTCCACTGGACAAGTGACTCGGGCTATTTTCCCAGTCTGTCTCATTCATCTTCCACCTTCAGAAAGATGAGCAGGCTGAAATGGTCGCTTTCCAGCTTCCACACTGTTCCACTTGCTTTCATATTTAGACTTGCTTTCCCTTGCAGTTCAGAGAATCACAGAATGGAATGAGTTGGATGGGACTCTGGCACTCATCCAGTCCAACCTGCTCTGAGCTGGTCTAGCCAGAGGAGGTTGCTCAGGAGTAGTTATCTCCAATAACTAACATTCCTTCCCTCCTACCCAGACAATCTGTTCCAATTTCAGGATGGAACCTCACACATTCTACCTTCTGTCCTTGGACTATCAATTTGCCATGCCTAACCCTGGTAGTGAAATCGCATGATTCTATAACTAACTACAAGAAAAACCAAACAGAACCTGTAAGAAAATGAGCCAAATATTGCAATTCTCCTCTTTACTGCTTGTGTGCTGATTTATACTGGCTTCTGTGGGGATTCTCTCATACCACAGGGCACCCACCAGAGACTTTAATTAGCCAGAAGGGTTGCAGGAGACAAGATGATCCAAGACAACTATTTGCCAAAGGACATGCTTATAAGGGGGAGGTCTACATGTGGGCACTCAAGGTTTGAGATATAAAAATAATGGAAAGATCACTAACTTAATGACAAGACAAAATACTGATAATTAAATGACTTTAATAGTATGTCAAGATGAGGAATAACAGTCTTGGGAAATGGGACTGGTAAATTATTATCCCTCAGGCTTGTTCTACACTTTGTTGTTCAAGTGTGAAAAAGACAATATGCAAACTCTTTAGCTACATATTTAGCTTTTAACACAGCATTAGCACCCAAAACTTTCGAGCTATCATCTTCAGGAACATCTTGTCATTCCCACCCTTCTGGATCAACTGGACTGGTTAAGAAAGATGTAGAACGAAAAATGTACCAAACTAGATGTGTATGTGGATTTTTTTTTTGAGCTCCTTAAATATGTAAGCAGCTTAAGAATTTTGTTTCTCTACAGAAATACTTCTTTCCTTGCCATTTCCCAGTACACCTTTGGACATCATCTTCTATATTACTATAGAATTAGAAGACTAAATAACAAATATGCAATGCAGAGTTACTGAAGAACATGTTACAGATTTTCTGCCAGACCACAGTGCTACCTGTAACCCCCACAGATCTACAGGGATACAAGTCTAAAACTCTCATAGTGAGGAAGCAATAGAATGATATTGACAGTATCATTCAAAACAGATCATTTTCTCTGTGTCTTCTTTTAAGTTTCTGTGCCAATACACAACATTATGGAAGAGGATTCAGCTCTGTTGTGCAGACAGATCCAGATGTAGATATTTCTAGTATGTATATACACATAGATAGCAAAGTTGATACAGTAAGGCCTTGCTTTCAAACAGGACACTCTGGATCAGACAATTAAGACCAATGTCTTTAACCCTCAAAATCTAGAAGTAGTTGCCACTTATATTCCTACTTTATAAATATCCAAATCCCTTGGTCCTCCAGGAGTTCAGATGTTGTCATGTGATTTACTGAGGTTTTTTTAATTACATTGACTGCAGTGTAGGTGTCTGACAGACATGAAATCTATTTTAAATATAAATGAACATAATGGAGCTCAAACATGGAAATCACTCACACAAATATATTACAATGCTAGGAATATAACAATTAATTTCTTGTGTACAGTAATTGGGTTCTCTTTGCATAGATTATTTATTGCACATATATCAACAGAACATGCACTTTGAATATTTCCACTTGTACTTTCTACTCTCACAAAAGCTCTGTAGCCATTCCTCACTTTCGTTGAGATTCTTTACCCTTTATTTTAACTGTAAAAACTCTCAGTAAGTTCAGTGAATTCCTCAACATAATTTTTAACTATATTTTCATATCCTATTGAATTGAACAGCTTTAAAGCTCTGGCTTCAACTGCACTATTTGAACCTCTTGTCCTTATAAATATAGACACTTTTTCTTAATAGGATTTCCAATTTGAAGTGCCCTGAGCTGCAATGCCAGAAGGATTACTTAAATTGTCAAAATTTAATTCTAAATCATTGTGGGTTTGATCACATAACTCAAGAGGCTTTACTGCATACAGGGACATGCACACAAGTCTTCACATCAGAAAGTTTAGAAAAAACATTGTTCGTAGTGCAAACCAATTATACTTTAGTTTTTGTGGCTATGGGTCTTAATATCATGATTTTGAACATCACAGTTCCACTTATTTCTATTTAGCAGATAGCCTGTGGGTCAAGATCAACCCATTCCTAGGTCTCTCAATCTGGCAGCAAGTATTAGGATGAGGGACAAAATAGTTTATCACATCACTGACATCTATTCCACCAGGGAATCAGATCCTCTGGCAAGAATACTTATGGTTTTGGACAAAGACTTTTTTCTTTTTGCAGGAGGCACAAGAAGAAAAAAACCACCAAAAAACCTTGAGCGCGAGAAGCCACAATTCTTGAAGTATAAGAAGGAAAACCACAAGCAACACATGCTGCATGTAGAATATATGACATAAGGACCTAGTAGATGACAGGAAAGATGTTCAGATGAGCCACATGGCTCATCTGAAGTCAAAGAAGTCAAAGAAGAAAATTTATGAGCCTATTTTGCAAAATTAAAGTTTGATTTCACATTTTTTTATGGCTGTAATCGCCACTTATGGTATTTCTTAAAACAAATAATGGACTTTCCTTTGTGATAATTCAACATATTAAGCACAAACGTATCAGGAAATTATCTCAATGAATAATATGTCAAAATAATGCAATGCGCTTTAGCTCAAACGCTGCTGATAGATTTAAAATCAGTCTTTAGGAAATGATAATGTTGTTTTGAAGATGAATCTACTTAGAACAGGCACACTAGGACAAACGATTTCTTTTCAGACCAGCAATTTAGAAAGGTCAGGTGGCAGATGATATAAACTTAATGAAAGTTTGGAAACATAACAGGGCTGAAGGCAGTGCATCTATTCCTGAATCTCCAATCAAGAAGGTAACTTCCTTAATAGCTTCTTAGAGCTCTGCTCTCAGAGCTATAATCTTAAGTTATCCAGCTCATGCAGCTCTAGTCTTTTCCAGTCTCACTTTTCTCCCCAGTGAGAGATTATGAAATCCATTTATCTTCACCCAGTAGAATACTGTAGCTATAGACACAAAATATGCTGCTATCAAGGAAACAAAGTGCAGTGAAAAGCCTTCTGATATATTTATTAACTGTTTAGTGTTTTGCTATTAGAGGAATAATACAAACTCATCTTCTACAAAGTCTCCACGGAGTCAACATAACTGACTGGAATATGATATTGCAATGAATACTGTAAAAATGAAGTTTACTTTCACCATAGGAAAAATATGCCCTGGTCTCAACTTTTTATCTAACAAAGAGTGATACCAAGACAACTCTGATTCTCTGATAGTGCTCTCCATGTCCACCCTACTCAATTTTGTCACCTATATCCTGAGAAACAAGCACGACCTGTTAAATTCCCAGAATCCATCATCAGTTTCAATTTTTCATGCCCATTTTTATTTTTACTCTGTTAATTCAACAACTAACTGAAACAAACCTCCTGAATTAAACATCAGGGATCGATTTAAATAACGGTAAGCTAAGAGCTCTTTAGACTGAAGTCTGAAGTAATCAAGTTACTTTCATTTTGAGGACCTTTGAATACAGTCTTCTTAATTATATGCATTTCCATAATACACAAGATCTCCAGTTTTAACACAAAACACCTGTGTGTTACCTATCATACAAATGCAAATACCAGAGTGCACTCTGATCGCTGCTTGCTAACATTCAAAAGGAAAAGACAACAGATATAAAGAGCAGAGGAATGAAATAAACAATCATTGACAACAATATTTGCAGTTTCTCTATTGTGAACATTTCCACTCTCTCAGCAAAGCAGATGAATCCCAATACATACTCAGATTCCTTCTTGGGTGTCTTGGGCAGATGTTCAGTGCAGACAGAGCCACACCTGCCCATCAGTCCAAAAGTTAAGATAAGCAGAGTACTTGATCACTGAGCAGGAATAACCAATAAAGTGATGCAGAATAGGATCTATGGGAAGTTTAAGACTTCTATTTTTTTTTTTAGTCTCCCATTTCTCCCTCCTTCTTCTTCTCCCACAAGTCCTAGGATGAGCAGTAAAAGACTCGAGGTAGAAAACTGAAGGAAAAGAGTAAGCTAAAAGATGAGCAGAAATGCAAGGGCAAATCCAGAGATAAGATGGGACATGAGACAACTGTCAGAAAACAGAATTTCCAAGGAACATCTGGATCTGTGACCAAGAAAGTCATCTGAAGACTGTCTGGAACAACCAAAACCTGCACAGCAACTAAAGGATCTGGCCACCACTCCTTACTCTTTTAGTGCTCCTCATTTACCAACTATTTCTCATACAAACATCATTTTCAGTGAAACCAAAACTATTCAGCTGTACTTGAAGTCTGTTTCACTACGTTTAGTAGTAGAGTTGAGATTTCCTCCAAAGTAACATTTCATAGCTGGTTTATTTCAAAGCACTATAGAAGTACATGTCAATCATGAAACATTTTTTTCCAGAAGTAAAACCAAACTGTTCCATCAGCCTTTTATCAATTAATATGGGTGGTTTTTTAAAAATTACCTCATTTCAGAGTTCTCTATTTAAAGTCATTATAAGAGTGGAAATATTCATAACCTAAGTATTTAGAATTGTTTTAAAACAAAATCTTTTGAAACTCACAAAATATGTTTGGATTATTTATAGCTTTCAGTTTTCCAGAAATCTTTATCTTTGTTTAGGATCAAAAAGCCAAGTAAAAACAGGATAAAATGGTAAATAAATAAATAAGTATCCCTCTAAGTGTTTCGTCAACTCTCCACAGACACACACCAGCAGACCCATATTCCCACATTTCTCTGGGTTACCGTGGTTATCTGCTTTCTTTACTTGTTTGAACTAGAAATTCAAGCACCCCAAACATTTCATCAGAAAAATAAATATTCTGCTGCAGCCTATAATTCCCTTCTTCATGGTAGCTTAAAGTAACAACATAGAGGGGCAGCAGGAGCCACGTGCCCTGGCCAGTGTTGGGGGAGTCAACGTTATCAGGAGGGCCCAGAATCACAGTGACCCACTCAGCTGTATTTTAGAGCCATATGGACAGTGATCAGCACTTACCACTCAAAACGGTCGAGCAATAATTTCTTAATTTTTGGACCCCTGACGGAGGCCAACAGTGCACAGGCAACGATAAGGCTTTTAATGCATGCAAATTTGCAAGGCATGATGCATTTAATAATCCCTCATCTGAGTAAGTTGTAAAGAAGCCAGCAGGAGGAATAATTAATTTGCATTAATAGCTCTCAGTGTGGTTTGCTGTAGTGCTGGAGTTAAAAAAATAAAATAATCTGGAGAGCCACAAGGAAGAGTTCACTCCACAACAAGTATTTGCATTCTGATTCTCTGCAAACCTCTAAGTGCACAATTAGATCCCAAACACTTGGTCCATTTAACAGAGAGCAGGAGGTGGCGACAGTAAACTACAGTAATGCAGAAATGCCAAACAGTGGCAAATCTGCTTTTCAGAGTTTACAATTAGGGAATCCTTTTGGAGCACATTTTCATTATCCTGCATGCTGACAACTGATGGATCATTCTTATTAAAAGTCTTCTGAAGCAAAAATAGTGATGGAATAGTTGTACCATGATGTGATACACCATGTTAAAGTGAATGGAAAAATGCAAAGTGACATTAGCTTTGTGCCCTTTTAATACCACCTTGCAAGCTACAATAAGTAAGAAAATCTCTTACACCAATACATAGTCAGTGTGCACAAAAGCTACTAACTTTTACATTCAACTGTTCAGTCTCTGAATTTTTCTCACATTTAGCTCCACCCTAACACTTTGTAACCAGGACACACATTCTTCTGATAAATTATGATAAAGCAGAATCTATCTACAGATAGAGCCCACAGAAATAATCTTGAACAATTTTATGCAACACATTACCTCTTTTTGAGCCAGAATGGCTCTGAACACCATAATTCTATTAACAGAGTAACATGTGACTCAAGATATGACTCAGTGTGACCATTCATGAGCAAAGTTGCCAAGTGGTACTTTTAGTTCAGATCACACAGTTTAAAGCAATACGAGAGCTCGATTGCTTATTTTCCTTCTCCATGTGGCAGGCTGTGTTTTGCTTTCCACTATGGATTATTTATATAAGCATCATTGTAATAGGCACTATTTTCAGAACACAAACATTTTCCATCATATGGCAACAACTGCAGCAGTCAGCGAGTCAAATGGAAACATTCAGTAGCTGCTTCCTAATGAAAACAATATGCTTACAATCTGTTCTGCATTAATCACAGCTACAGAAAGCTGAATTACCTTTTCCTACCTATGGCAAATATTATCTCAATGGGATAGAGTGTTAAAGGGGAATCAGTGGGATGAAAATGACAGGTGTGACAAGATAGGGTCAGGGTTAGGTAGGTTGCTCTCCAGGAACAATTACTGTGAAGCATCCACACCAAAATAAAAAGTAATGGTTAGTTAATGTCTCCTGACTTGTCTTTTATTTCCTTTGCCTTGTGTGGAGGAAGACCAAGTGAGGAAACAGGTGTGAGGAACTCTACCAACCTTTCCCAGCCGTGGTGAGTGCTGAGCAAGCCTTTCTGGTTACCTGGCAAGAATCACCTCAACAGCTGCGTTCAGCTGCACACGTGATGCCCAGGGAAATCCACAGACTTTTTCCAACCTCGGGATGTACTCTGTTATGATCCCCTTCTTTCACAGCCACTGCACTTTACTGTGCTTTTCCTACTCCTGAAGGTATGAGCAGCAGGGATGTTCAGGGGGCAATGAACCAAGCTAATTAATGAACTCAGGCAGGGGGTGGGGAAGACAAACAAAATCATTCTGGGCAGAGAAGTTTCAATTTGATCGTATTTTCTACCCTGTTCTTAAAGAGTGGGACTTTTTACCTTTCCATCTCTCTGACACCTCCCATGGCACATGAGCTGTGCAGGGAGGAGGAGCAGGATGAGACACACAGCCACAAACACATGATGCAGGTGACTGAGGGAGAAGGCTCTATACTAGCTAAAAGTCAGGCAAGAATACCCCACTGAATGTGGTGAGCATCAATGTGCAGAAAGCCTCATCCTTCCCCTGTGAACAGATGAGTGGGGCATTTCAGTATAGCTCATATTTACAAAATAAAAATTTGCACAAGTTAGTTTTTATTCTCCTGTTACATGCAGGTTCTTTGGCATAGAGGTCAAGTTTTGATCAACAGAATTTAAGTCAGAACTGTATACTTTGTAAACCTACTAACTCAGCCTTATACATAACAAAGAACTTCAGAGTTCTGGCACGTACTAAGCAGAAGCATCTGTATTTAAATGTCAAATAACAGAGAGCATATTGCATCCTTAATGAAGTTGTTCAAAGGCTAAACTACTCTCACTCTTATAATATCTATATGTTTTCTGTTGTCTGAATTTAAATTTAAATTTTAATTTTAATTTTACCCCTTTTTCTTCTGGATTAGAAGTGATCTCCTCAGAGTGGTATTAGAAATACAATAAGAAATCAAAGTAAGATAATTAGTTTCAAATGCCTTGTGGTAAGATAAGACAAAAAAGAAACTTAAATCAACACAGAACATTACCAAATGCCAGACCCTGCTGGCATTTTACAGTGGCATAACTGATTTTAAGGGGATTCTGTAGAAGACCAAAAAAGAAATTGCAATGCTATTCCATGATGGTCAAGAATATATTATTTGTGGTGTACACCTCAACATTAAATATTGAATGCAGAAATGAGGACATGAACTAAATTTGTATCAAGAGTGTAAAAGAATTATAAATAAATACTGGTAATTTGGGTTTCCTTTACCACACAAACTACCCAAATCCTAACTAATTCTACAAATAGAGCACTGTATGATTTGCTGAAATGAATCATGTGTGGAAGAAACAGCATCATCATCCTACTGCTGGTTGCCCCAAAAGGAACTCCATTTTCAGGCAAGACTAAGAAAGTTAAGCTTATATAAATAGCACTTGAGAAAAATCCCATCTTTCACAGTGAGAAAGCTGGAGGCACAACATCCTCAGAGGGAAGTCACAGATCACTGAATTTATTCCCTGCCTCACTCTGTTACAGCTTGGAATTAGCACCTGAAGGTCTAGTCTGAAATAAAATAACAATTAATGTGAAAGACTCATCCTTAATCCTTGGGGTTTATTCATGTCACAGAACACTGATTGTTGTCCTCCTAAATTTTTGCACAAACTGCAGAGATGAAGCTGAAATCTTGCAGATGATTTGGGAAGGAATGGGTGAAACATTCCTGGTTTCCCATATTCACTGGGGGAAGAAAGTAAAATGAGGTCAAAGCTGGGACTATACCAATTTACCAGCACTATGGGAAATAGATGTTAGATGACTGGGATAGACTAGAAAGTTGGGAAGCAGCTGACAGAAAGAAAAGCTGGAGGGGTTATTTTGCTTTCTAATATAGGTCAACATGTGGTAACCAAGAATCATGATGTAAAAGAAAATTTTTAAACAGTTGCTCTTAGATAAATTATAAAACTTTTAGGTATTTTTTTTTTTTTTTTGCATGATGCTTGAAACCAAACATCCAAACAAAGTCAAACTGGGCAAACAGTTGCCAGGATCATGCCAGGATCTGATCCAGAGCCCATTGAAAGCAGACACTGATTTCCAAAGGCTTTGGATTTAACTCGCACGGAGAAACTGGTGTAGAGTGTTACGTCAGCTAATGTTCAGGGAAGGTTAAAGAAACATTAATTTATCTCTAATATTCAATAAAACAAACAGGGGAAGAAGTGACATTAGTAGAACTATGTTAGGCCCTCTTTCTTTCATGGTCCAAACTGAAGTACATTAAAAAGGTAATTATTTTCAAACATGTATTCTTTAGCTTTTGATCCTATTAACAGGAAAAAAAAACAATTTATTGCTTTGTGCATTTCTAAAGTAAATATTATACCTTGAGTCTTAAACTTCAATTTGTATTTTTGTACTGGTTATACATATAGCTCATGTCACTGTACAATATTACTTCAAAATATTAAATGTATTAACAAGAATCATTATGATGCTTTGTTTCTGGCAAAAATACTCTTCTTCAACATCAAAATCTGTACTGACAGATTAAAAGAATACTGCTATCACAATTTTTTTAACCAAATTCATTTCCAGTTTATATCTATATAAAACTGACTACCTCATTTGATTATAGTCTATTAGCACACAACTTTGTTTTCACTTGGGGATCCTTGTGAAAAATAATAGGTCATTTGTCTGGCAAGCACAATAAAATCCACTAAGATTAAAAGCTGAAATAGAAGATACATCCTTCTCTTCCATCTTTTGAAGTGTTCTCAAAACCTTTTCTATCATATTGAAGATCTACTTAAACTTTTACATCTCAATCTGATTACTTTGTTCACACAGCTTCAGAGATTAGCCTGAAAAAAGATGTTTTAACCATACTGTTCAGCAAATGCCAAGAGCTCATCTTCAAAACATCGGAGCTATGTCATTACTTCCTTACATTATATTTCCACAAGTTGAGAATTATAGAGCCTACTGTAAAATCCACGTACTTCACAACTACCAAAGGGAATTTTATTGGCATAAGAACCAATGTGCATTTTCAGCATTTGAAATTACTAAAGAAATAGTTGGCAAGAAAAAATATCCATATTCCATTTTCCCAGCAGATGTAATTAATCAGAAATCTCAGGACAGACAGAACTGTTGTAGAGGCTTGGAAATCTCTGCAATACTTCCAAACCCATTGCATTTGCTCTTTTGTGATACTGTAAAACAAAAAAATTGCCTGGTATTTGAGTTCAATTCTCACACATCTCTTCTGCCCTTAGTGTGTTCTGGTTTTCTTATTATTTGGTTTAAAGAATAGGCTTGACTAGGATTAAGACAGATGTGTTTTGAGCATTGCCAATTGTCTGCAGTTTCAAGTGCTCAGACTTAATCCACTATCATGTTGCTGGTCCACCATGACTATGGGGATAGCTGGCTGTCACCACTGTTTTCTCATCTTTTCTACCCATATTTTCTTTCTACCTGTCTGCATCTACCTCTAGTTTAACTGCTGTGGGGGTCAGTCTTGTTTCTGTGGCAAATTGAATGACCAAGGTTTGGGCAGGGGCATTGAGGCTGGAATAAAGAATGCCCTGAACGGGCCTGAATATATTTTACAGTGAGCTCCAGCTTTCATGCTTGTGCAGTTAGACATTCTTCTTCAAACTGTGTGAGGGTTTTTTGGTCTTCACCTGTATCATTCACAAGGTCCCTTTTAGCAATGAAATGTCAGATTCAGCCTGTGATACTTCCAGACAAAGAAAACTGTCTCACTGTTATAAGAACTGAGCTGATCAAAATGTTTGTCAATAGTTTAATGACTTCTTTAGCAATTTTGAGCTTGCAAAGTTCTTAAACAATGGGAAGGGACTACATAAACTCAGAGGAGATGCAAGTCAAATGAGAAGCTCAGAGTTTAAACCTGCCTAACAACCTCTGGCACTTACACTGCACCTGTCTGAAAGGCTGTGTCCTGCTCCTCTCTGGCCACCACAGCAGCAACACCTCTCTAGCTCTGTATCACATCTGAGCTCAGTCCATCTGACTGAGCAAAGAGAACAGAAATGCTGATTTACTGCAGTCCCACATTCCCAGTTTTCCACATCCTGCCTGAAGCTGCTCCTTATTTCCCAAGCATGATGCTGTCTGTGCTGTGTTTAATCACTTCTCTCCCTCCAATCACTTCACTTCAAAGGATATTCAGACTATTTCCCTTCACATACACAATCATTTCCCTTGATTTAAAAATAAAATAGGAAAAATAAAGCCACCAAACCCTAAAAACAACTGGGACCTAAAAACCTGGCAGTTACTCTTTAAATATTTCAGAAATGTAGCCATTGATTAAAGTATTTCATACTGGATTCTGTGCAATCAGCAGAATTACCATTACTCATAGCATCACTCACTCTGAATCACAAAATGCTAAGGCTATGGAAAGATTAAATTTGTATTGGCTTTTAAGCATTAATACTAAAATAAACACTTCAGCAATAAACATTTCAGCTAAGTGGCACTGCAGTATTTTCTCTAATCTGAGGGGGGGAAGAGACTCACGAACTGTTTTCCATATATTAGAAGAGTTAAAATTACAGAATTTTCCATTCAAGTGCTGTTTTCACATGAAAGCTTATGGTCATGGCAGTTTTCCCCAAAGTTTAAGTCTCTCAGTTCCATTCCAGTGATAGATATCAGCACTTTTAACTTACCTTTCTCCGATGTGGAAAATGCTAACCAAGATATTCTCCTATAATAGGATTCCTCCCTAGGTTGTTTTCTAAAAATTCCCAGAATTCAATTCTTGATTCTAATCTAACCTCATTATTTCAACTCCCAACAATTCTTAACAAAAATGTTTATAAGATAGAGAGCATACATTGTTTCTAATTAATTTACAATTACTTAGTTTAATGTTAATTACAGACTCAGTCAGGACAACCCAGTTCACTACCACTAATTTACCTCAATTAGTCAAATGCATTTAATTGATTTTTAATGCACTACTCAAATGCAAACAGATCAAGCCTGATGTTTTCCTTTTGTAAGAGAAACCCTTAGACTGCTTATGGTTTGCATAACTTTGTGAAGACTTTTTGTCCTTAAAAAGAATGGCAATAAATTTTACATGAATTTGCTCTTAATAAAATGCCATTTTTTAACATTTCAGGCTCAAAACTCAACCTTGCAAATAGCTGAGTACTTTCAGCAAAGATTGCAACAGTGTCAGAGTACCAACTTGCCTTCCTAGTGCTGCTGAACATTCCCCCCCCTTTTTTTTTTTGTGGAAAATAATAAATTTTCCAGTAGAAAAGAAGTCCTTGTGCAGCCAATAGAAGTGTCCTGAGCAAAGGTTTTTACTGTACATGCCTTACAGACCAGAGCAAAAACCTGTCCTCAGAAACTCAGCAGCCTGCAACTTTGATTTCTAACTCTCTGGGGTAAAAAGCAGTACTCAGGTGGAACCCAACTCCAGTGTCCAGCTCTCCTGATGACTCAGATAAGCCCCATTAAATTAATTCTGCTTTATTATGCCAAAATTCTCATTTGCAAAGTGAGGATAATTTATGGAGCAGACAGAGATCCTGTGATAAACAGCCCTGAAGAAGAAGCAAGTGCTACTATTGATGAATTAGCTGTGGCAACACATCCTTAAAAACAAAAACAAAATTTAAAAAAAAGTCCAGCTTACTCTAGAAACAGTATTGCATTCACCAGGATTTGCATTAGCACTTTGATCTGACAAACTCTGCATTTCTTTACAGGGAACAGAACAGCTTGTCTCCACACTCTATTATAATTACCACCAAACTGCACTGGAAACTTGGCAATTTTGAATTTCATAACACCCATGACTGACGTTCCTAATTAATACTATTGTTTTTCTCCTCTGGCTGAATTTCCTGAGTGCCAACCTGCATAGCATACACTAAAAACAGGCATTAAAGAAAATAACATCAATGTTAATCTCCAGCACAAATATATTAAATGCCTCAGTAATGCACAGAGGAAAGGACAGCATTCCTATAAATAATGGATCATTGCAGTCTGATAATCTTTATCCTCCTACACTAATAAGATGATAATCTTTCTCCTCCTGTGTCCTTGCCTTTGAATTTCCCTGCTGCAGTGGCTGAAGTGCATTTCCAGCTGCTTTGAAATTTGTAAATGAAAGAACCTTCCAAAAGAGGAAGGGAAAAGTGGCCTAATGAAGATACAATGCAGAATGCTCTGCTGCAGTAGTCCCTGATTAATTCTTTTTACTTTTTGTCATTTGAGTGTAGATCTAAGGCCAGGAGAATTCCTAAAGTTATGCATTTGGTTCATGCTGGTTCACTTGGGAGACAGCTCTAATCTGCAGTAGAGATCACAGATCTCCAGGGTATCCCAACCTACTTCCAGAAGCAGAATCAGCATATTCAAAAGCAACATCAACACGGAGCTGACATCCCTCCACACTTCACTTCTGAGCAGAGCTGGTATTTATTTCTGCACAGTGCTGTACTGAAAAGTATCATAAGAATAGTAACTGTTACTGATTTCCTGGCCAGAGATTGTGTGGCAGGATAAAAATATTTGATTCATTAAAAATCCCTTTCATTTGAGAAATGCTAAATGTGCATTTTTACCTTTCATTTGCAATAGTATTTTCAAGGCAATTGAGAGGGGAAATCATAGAAAGGAAGAAAGAAAGATAATGTGAAAAGCAAATTTGAGGCAATCTGGAAACTATTTCATTTATAAATACTATATTGATTTGGCCTCACAAACAGGCCAAAAAATCATGACATTTAAGTTACAAACCCATGTCTTAATTTGCCAATCCCCAAGGCTGAACAAAACAGAATCACTTTGCTGAGATGTGGATGTAGAAAAACTATCTTAACTTGGTATGGCCCAAGATCAGTTGGAAATGAACATAAGTTCAGTTTTATCTCCCCCACAGACTTCCAGCACTCAGATACTAACACCACTAAGTTTTGAGTTCAGTTTTATCTCCCCCACAGACTTTCAGCACTCCAGATACTAACACCACTAAGTTTTTGATCCAAAATTTAGAATAATTGGTTTTGACAGATTTAAACTGAAATAAAAACAACATAGTGGTGACTACACCAGTATATAAGAATAATTGGTTTTGACAGATTTAAACAGAAATAAAAACAACATAGTGGAGACTATACCAGTATATGTAATACCTTACATATTCCACATATTGATCAAAACTATTTGAAAAAGAGTATTCTGTATACAAATTACATTGACAGCCACTGGCACCATACAGAAACATGTAGCTGATGTACTAGATCCATGGGCACAGACCTCCCGGAAAAGAAATTTTTATGAAACGTTTACATCTGTCTCTTTGAACTCATGATATAAAGAGTTAAATAAATTTCTAGCTACAGTGAACTGGAAAGCACCGGAAAGCATTTAAATAGAGAGTTAGAGACTTCAGTTTAAATTTGGATGATGGAAGTGTGTATGGAAATCTCAGTGTCTTCTGTTGCTAACTCTGCAGACTGCTTTCAAATGTCTCACTTCCATGAGAACCAACAAAACCAAAAATAGAATAGCAAGGCTTGGAAATGACATTCAGCAGTGGATGCAACTGTTGGAGTCTGTTCTGCAGCACAACTCAGTGAGCCTAATGTATGTGTGATTGATTGCAAAGTCTGTTCTTTGGGAGATTGGGCAGAAAATATGGTGGGTTTTTTCTAGCCCATGAAAATGTTAAAGGTATCAAAATGTGTTTGCCTACTGAATATCAGTAAAATGTCAGGAATTTCAGTGTACTGAACTTGGGGGGTTAAGTCAATCAGTGTGCTTTGTTTGATAGTTTTGATACACTTTTGTCTTATATTTCACCTTTTTTTTTCCCCATGTGTATCACAATTGAACCAAAATTTCAACATAGAATAATTAAATCAACTTGGGGAAAAAAAAAGTGCCAGTATAAAAATATATAGACTAGAGTGGGTTCTTTCACAACTTCTAAACTTTGCTTGGAAGTGTTCTGAGCTGGGAGTGGCACTGTAGCAAGTTCTCTATTATTTATGGTTTCTAGTTCTGCGAATTGTGATTCATTTTTTCTCTATTATTTATGGTTTCTAGTTCTGCAAATTGTGATTTTTTTTGTTTGTTAAAATGACTTAACAAAAATTTTTAAATGTATCTTCTTGCTTCACTGTCAAATCATATAAGGAAGTATGAAAATGCCAAATACACTTAGTATTTGTATTAGTCCTAGTAACTGCTTTACCCACAACCTTGCAAATATCAAGCAGAGTGTCCATCTACAGATCTTGTTTGGAACATTTCTCTTTTTTCACAAGGTCATTCAGTCAGTACAACATTCAAAGACCAAAGGCCTGTGTATGTCAGAAAGGTTGTGTTTTTTTTTTTTGGTCTGCCCTGTCATCTCCATCAAAATCTGCAAAGAGCTTGGAACAGGATCTAGTCCCCTGGCAGCCCAATGTTTTGTGGTGTGTGGTTTGAGAAAAGCTTTCATCAGGAAAAGTGTCATGAATTTCTTTATGAACCCCATCAAGTTCTGTGCTTTGGTATCAATACATTGCTAGAAAAATTGCTTGAATATTTCTCTTGTAAAACTTTGACAGGCTGGAGCATATGGCAGTTCTAATGATCTTTGTCTTACCCCTTTCACCTCATGACACGTTTTACCCTTCTACTTCTCTCTTGATATCTCCATATCCACAGTCCCTTTCTGCACATTCCTCTGCAAACCTCAGTGCAGCTGACAGCAGCCTCTCTCTTTTCTTATTCTTTTGGATGTGCTATGGGAGATGCATTTCTACATAGCAGAGACAGCCTGTCCCTGAAGACCTCTTTGGTGACTAGATCACAACAAGAATGACAGACGTGACACTAGGGACAAGGACATCTATTTTCATTGGGTTCTGGAGAAAATATTTATAATTCAAAAGGATTCTTCTCTGATTTGGTTCTGAGACAGACACCAGACTCTGTGCCCCAGGATTTATTGGTTAAAGGACTTCAAGACAGTGAAAAGCCAAATAAAAAAAAAAATTTTGAATTTAAAGCATAATACCAGCAATTAAACAAACCATTAACAACAACAAAAATAAACCATCACTATTTCAGCATCTGTTACTTTTGCCTTTTCTGCTTTTCTCTAGTCTTTTTCTGGTATTGTACTCTCTTTGCATACAATAGTTTTGTAACATTATTCCTTTGGCTTATTCCAGCAGGATTTCTAGTGTATAACCAAATTCTAGTGGATAACCAAATACATATGAAGAACAGACTTTTTTATTTTTTTAATCTTTGGTCATTAGTCTTCTTTTTTAAAAAGGACTGTTACTGTATATATGAAAAATCCTGTAGTAGCATTGGTTTGGGACATATAATGTATGACTACATACATTAATGTAACATATTATATATGATTACAGTGTGACCTGGATGCCTGGGGAAAAGCTGCAAAACCAAAGGGAAAGGATATCATGTGGAAGGATGTTAAATTCTAGCCTGGACAAGTGTTTTACAAGAGAAAAAAGATTCAGTAAAATAAGGAACTATTCTAGGAACACAGCAATTCTTCAGGAGAGTGTTTCAGTGTTGGATGAAACAGTGTTGGATAAGAGCAATGAGAAGGTTTCAATTTTCAGAGAAAACTATTGTTTCTCAATATTGTAGTGCTGTACAGAGAAGAGAATGGGCTACAGGTAAACCTGTACTAGCTCCAAGGAGAAGATGCAGTTGCATGGAGATGGCAGGCAGCTTTTCACTTAACATAATAAGCATCTCCATCTTATAAACTGACATTGAAGAAGAAACATAGAAGAGAATCAATATGAGTAACAGGAATTCTGCTCCATGAGAAATAAAAGGAACAATCAAGGGAGGAGGAATATATGGACCTGCAGGAGATGCCCAACACACAGACTTTAATCATAAAAGAGCACTACCAGGCAACACGAAAGGATTCAAGTAAATACCAGCACATATCTGTGCTTATTCTTAAGCCTTCTTGCTTCATAGAAAAAGGGAGTATGAAATCATGCTTATTAGAAAACAGGATTTAGAAGGCCAAATCTTTTTTCTCAGTTAATGCATATAAATCTGTAGTTAATCTAGACAGATATTTTAACAGCAGACTTCCTCAGACAGTAATCATGGCACAGTAACTAGCTCCTTTTCTCAGGGACACTGCAGACTACGTCAGAAATCAGCAGCAGAAAGCAATGAAGCATGAAATATATGACCCTCCAGGTAAACATTGCCCTGACTCAGAGTCTCATTTGTGAGTTTAAAATTGGGTATTTTATCGAGACTAACACTTAAAATGCTAATACAAATGGCATGCAGGAAAACATGCACTGCTAACACACAAGGGCAGACTCAAAATGTAGGGACATTACTGACAGTTCTTTTGGTAGGTGTGTGGTGAACCTGATGTACGTCTTAAAACCAGTATCTCTTGCACAAAGTCATGTTGAGCTTTGCTTAACTTCACCCAAATCCTCCCATTTCTTACTGTATGCAACACATTTAACCCACTTGTCCCAGTTCAGAATGCCAGTTGCCATTCTCTTTCCATTCACCTGTGCTTCAGGTGAGCAACACTTAGCATCAGCTTGGTCTCTCCCCTACTAAACATGATTACTATGTAATATCATCTTTCTAGACACACCCTGTTCATCTCAGCCTCATTCGCCCTTGCTAGCAATGTTTGCATCTCAAGATGTAATTTGTGACAATTTGCAGATGTTAGTTTTATTACTTTGGATTCAAATAGTTATTTTGAAGATCTTCTCTGTGTTGTGCATGTAAAAAAGTAATGAACCATAGTCAAAAACCCATATGTTAGTTGTGAATACAGAAAAGACTTGAATATGACTTCTCTCCACAATCTGACAGAGCCTCGTGGGTTTTAGTCATTTTTCATTTTTGGTTTAGATCCAGTGGTGTTATATGCCAGTTATAACAACACAGGCTGATGGTCAGGTCTGAACCATTCTCATATTCAGCAGTGGTTGCTTCAGAACCCTCTTTCGTGATATGAAGCACTCTCTGGTTGCAAAAAAACTGCTCTTTGGGGAAGAATTTGGCATTAAGAATCATCCATTTAATATATCCCTTTGCAAACATCCATTTCTAAAAATCCTGGAGAGATGCAATTGGGTTGATAGGGATAATTTATTTTGTGTTCAACACTACTGAAATCTGTGCTGCCATGGGAATTCTGGTTCTTCATGGCTAATCACAAGGGCAGAAGTAGGGTGAATGTCTCTATGCACGACAAGAGACTTAATCCTGAAGGGTTCAGTGGTTTGTCTACCTTGAGAGCCAGAAAGGCAGGTGTTCAAGAATTCAGTAGCACACACTGAGAGACCAATTAGCTAGAGCTCCTAATTTCTACTTGGAAAAAATAAAACTATAGGAAATACCTAGTTAAGATTCTTCTCCTGATTGAATAAGTTCATCATCAAGTGAATATGAAGGACCACAACCATCAGTAAGTACAGATCACAACCTCTATTTTCTGGCTACAAGTGACTCCCTTGAACATGTTCCATTCCAGAAAGACCAGAGAAAGGGTTCAGCTAACAGCCTGAGCTGCTGCACTACCGTTCCTCAGCACTTCAAAAGAGCACCACATTCAGTTTTCACCTACAAACGTTAAACTAAGCTCTCAAAATGGAATCTGAGGCATTGCTACTGGAAAGTAGGCCAGGTGTATATCAGGGGATCGAAATGCAGGTCTGTTCCCTCCCAGGAGCCAGACTTGAAAACTTCCCCAACTACTTTGCTTTACATCTTTCATTGTACATCATAAAAAAACCATCATAAAATGGTAGAACTGCTTTAGAATTAAAGACCAAAATCTCTGCTCTCTTGCTCATGCAATGCCCAATAATCACAAATGGTTGTTATTCTATTAATTTTATTAATGGGACCATGCCCAGTTTGGGAAAATACTGCAACTTTTCCTCTAGATTTTCCACTTTCCACTCACAGCTCAGCCCCCTAACCATTCCCATCTTTCCTCAGGAACTAAGACTTGGCTTTGAGGCTTTTGGGAAAGTGGCATAACTGAAATTAACTAAGAGGTGACAAATTAATAAAAATCTACATTATAGAGCAGTAACTCATGTTCTGATCTTGCCCCACTTTAACCTATCATCACTCCTTAAAGTTTTACACCAGTGTAAGACACTGAGAGCAACAAGGATTGTACCTTTACAATAACAGCTTTAATAAAGGAATGATGTTTAAAGCACTTCCCAGCACCTGAAGAAACAGAGATAATTAAGCCTGATTTTCTTCAAAGCTTTCCACCCTCCTAATGAGGTCTAATGAATTCAACGTTGAGGATTTAACAACAGGTGCCTTTATATCAGGAGGCCACGTGGTACAGGCACAAACAGCACCTGCAAGAGTTTTCCTCAAGAATGCTAAAAAAGGCCTCAAAACTGGTCTCTGCTGCAACAGCTGCCTTGCTAGATAAATAAATGGTATTTTCTACTATTCACAGCTTGCCCAGGCCCTGGCCTCGACCCCTGTGCTGGAGTGTCTGTATCTGTCCCAATTATTGATTAATTCTCACAAAACATGAATGTACCCAGTTTTGAGGTTCAACTTATACTCTTTGATGCAGGTTGGTTGGAAAAATCAACTCTCAATCCAAACAAGTGCATCAAGAGACAAAGAGATAGAAATCAATAGTTAGGACCTCAGTTAGTGACTGCCATCACTAACCATCACTGCTTATTTTTATATGCTTAAAGCAGAAACATCTACAAGGTGAATGACATGATCTGAAGACTGTTAATATATGCTCTGATAAACTGTATTATATTTAAGAAGCTAAAATTTATAAAATATTCTTTGATTTAATAAATCTGCTCTAAATCATAGATAATACTCATATAAGTTCAGGTCATTTTAATTATGACACAGACATGAAAATAAGACATGAATTTTGCACAGCTTTTCTAAGGAGAAATGCATCCATGACACCCAGAAGCCACCATCCCTCTCCCCCCTCTCCTAGTGAGGAGACTCTTCCATGGGCTGTACAAACCAAGCAGCACTGGTTGTTCAGCTGCTGTGGCACATTGCACTGGCAGCCTCAGCTCTGGAAGGTGCAAGGGCTGAGCATGATTAATCAGAGTGTGTTTGCTGCAGGAGCTAATGGAAGGAACAGTGCTAAGCATTTTTCAAAGATGAATAATAACCCAGGTACCTGGCACCTGCGTGTGACGTGAAGCATTACAAACAAATGAGGAGTAATAGAGCTTACTGGGCATAAAACGTTACTGTTTTGTAAAAAAAAAAGTGCAGAATAAGCAAACTAGAAGTAATCACCCAGAGCACTTCCACCAACTAAACAACCTTTAAACTTTCTGAGGTCCTACAAAATAACATGATTGATTAGCATCTGCATGAGGCTATAAAGGGAAATGGGACATAGATACTTTCAAACGATACCAGAATTTTAGTCCTACCTTAGCTCTGTTACTGTTCAAATACTAAATCATTATATATTTTAATGGTCCAAATCTTTCTATTGTCTTCCTTGGGCTTTGTAGTGTTTGGAAAAATATTATTCAGCCTTTAGATATTTGCCAAATTAACGGCTAGAGAGTGCCAGCACTTTAAAAAGCAGTGGTAATCAAACATTTCCTTATATTGCACATTATTTAATATACTTTGCTTCAGATCCGTCTTGCTAACAGTGACCCTGCTTGGAACTTTAAACAAAGAGAGGGAAAAAAAAACCCCAAACAACCCCAAACTTTTAAAGGAAGTCCATATGTTCTTTGCCTTTCCATAAACATCCTTCTGATGTGTCCTAATGCATCAAAAGTCTTCAATATCTTTAGTGAAAATGCTCTTTATTTACACTAAGAATAAGAAAGAACCTCCTGGTCACTAATTCTAGCCACTACATAATAAATTCCACTTAAAAGGGAGAATGAATTCACAGTAAACATGGATCAGCAGCTGAAAAAAAAATCACTGACAAAGTACTTAGATTCCTCAACTATAGCACCTTTAACTTAAATCCAAGGACTTCAATTTTTCCGTGGATTTATATTCCATACACGGACATAGCACAGGCAGAGTAAAGTGAACTTGAGACACCAATATTTGCTCATCTTCAGAATGCTGGAAGTTCAGAAAGCTGAAAAATTAGAATTATGGGGAGATGGCCATTGTCAAATCCTTTGGCTTTCATAACTCACAAGCTGTGGGGGAAGAAACAAACTACAGGAAAATTTATCTTACTTTTTCTGCAATGAGAAAGTTAAGGAAACCAGAGTATTACCACACCTAGAGCACAATAGAAGGGCAGGGCAACTGAGAGCATAACACTATGTCTAATGTGTACAACTGACTAGTGTGAAAATTAGCCATCTTATTTCTCCTGAAATTAAAGTGCATTTTTAAATGCTCTCTGAAAAACAATACAGTATCATTCTGCTCTGTGAGAAGCTGGGTATCTAGTAGGCTGACTGACATTAGGGGTTGAATTTGCATCTGACATACTTTAAATGTTCACACTGAAAGAAGTGAGAGCCTTTGTTTTGAAACACAAAAATATCACACTATGGGGAAAGAGAGAGGAAGAGACAGTGAGAACAACTGAGTGATGGATTGAGATAAACATTGTGCACTATTGTTTATTCAGGCATCTAGTAGCACTAAATAAGGTTTTCCAAATATCATTACTGTGGTGATTAACATCCTTTCCCACATTTAAAAATCATTCCTGAAACTCAAAAGTTAATTGATTTCTCCCTGCTATAATTAATTGCTCCACATTTAGTGGCAGGAAGCTGCATATTTTTGCAATTCTGCATGTGCAAACTAGTGGCTTAATTCTGCTCCCTCTCAGCTCTGTTCCACGTGGGACAGGTGAGTGCTGGAGTGTCAGGGTGATGGAGTACCTGCTCCCAGCCTGCTCTCTATGGCAAGCCATTCAGATCCACCACACTGCATCTCTGCCTTGGGAGAAAGCAAGCAGTTAGTTTTGAGTTTTAAATAAGGTACCACGGACAAAAGACAGGATAGTAAAAAATATTCAGTGTGGTTTAACAAGGACAGCCAAGTGTTCTGTTGGCTGTAATGAAAATGGTGTCTTGAGAGTGTCTGTGTGGTTATAAGATAGCAGGGTCACCCAGGCTACAGTCCATCACAGCAGTGTTGGAGAGAAAACTCTGATAAAAGCAAGTAAGAAAGATGGAGTCGAAAGATTGCTGAGGCAATGTCAGGAATACTGTATTTTGTTTCCAGATCTCTCTTATTTTTGTCAAGCTGCTTCTTGACAGGGAGAGAAGAGAGAAACGGTGCTAATGTTTCCTGCTCAGCAGCTACAAGTGCTTCTTGGCATGACTTTGCAAGTAATGTAAGCAACTGAATTCTACAAATCAGGTTTTTTCTTTTGTTGCTTTGATATGTGGCACAAACATCAGCAATGGTGGGACAACCTGTGGCACTACATACATGTTATGTGTGGAACCAACAGAGATAAACTACAAGCAGTGCAGGGGAAAAAAATAAGTGAAGTAGCTAATAGCTTCCACATTTGTAACTAAAGAAAGTTTTGGTGTTATTTAAGCACAATTGAACTAGCTTGGAATATTTCTGTATTTCCTCTATGGCACCTTGACACTTCCCAAAACCAATAATATAAATTTGTAGATGGCTAGTGCTATCAGTACATTTTTGTGAGCTATAAGCTCTTCATTTATTTTATCCATTCACCAAAAATAACCAAATGCTTCTGCATCATTGCATCATATCACATCAGGTTTTCCAGTCTCTGTCCAAGGATGACCTTCCTTCAGTACTTTTGTTCTTTTACTGCAAAAAAAAAATACACAAAAGGGCCTAAAGCCCATATTAACACATTGCTGAAATGTTCTCTTTGGCACTAGAACAACGTTTGAAAGACACAAAATTGGCTTTCAGATCCTAACCCACATCCAATTCCCCATGGGCAGAATAATATGAACTAGTTTACATACGTACACATATGTGCATAGAGACTTACCAGAAATAATCACTTCTTTTTTGAGTTGCTGATACACTGGAAAAGCCCTCGGGGCACCAAGCACTGAGCTGGTTACTTGTTATTGTTGATCTTCCTACTTTAGTTTATTTGAACATCCTAACATATAATTAAGGGAAACACTGAGGACAGATGCAGGGTTCAATAAGTAGCTCTGCTTAAAATGCACAATCTGAGGGAACTGCACAATTGGTGAGGCATTTCTGGACCTGATGGTTAGTTTATGCTTTGCCTCTAAGGGTCAGTGCAAGGAAGACCACCCAGTGACACCACCAAGATCTACTTCCTCCATGGCTTACAGTGACTGATACCCAGGCATAAACCTTAAATCTCATGTGGGTAGATACCTCCAAAGCTTGAAAAGGATCTCTAGAATTCCCATAGGAATTACAATGGCTTGAAAGTCATACATGTAGGATTAAAGATGACCTGTACTTGACTTCTCTTCCCTGAGCCCTTGGGTCCATACCTCAAGTGTTTAAACACTGGGGACTAGAAATTGTCTCAATGAAAAAAAAGATAAAAAGGCAAAGTATCCTATGACTTCAGGAACTGTGACTGTGCACAAAGGGCTTGGGTTGCTTAAGACTGGCAAACCAAAGTAAACTTTCAGTGTTTTCATGGTTGTAAAGAGGGCATCATAATTTGTACTAGCAAGGTTGTGGACTGCATGTTGAGAGAAATGATCCCTCCCCTATGTTCAGCACTTGTGAAACCACATGTATGCCCAAGTTTGGGGCCTCCCAGCACAAGACAGACATTGACACAGCAGGGCAAGGCCAGCAGAGGTCATGAAGATGTCAAGGACTGCAGCACTGAGGACTCAAGAGTGAGAGAGAACTGGGTTTGTTCAGCCCTGAGAACAGGCAGCTGCTAGAACCATGGCTCCCTTCAGCTCCCTAACAGCTGTGTATGGGAAGGAGGGAGACAGGGCTGTACACAGGAGAACAGAGACAAGACACAAGACAACAGACACAGCCAGGAATTTCTGACTAGACAGAAGGAAAACAGATTTAATCATGGATGTGGGGTCAAACACTGGAAGAGGCACAAAAATGCTGTAGGACATATTCAAAACTCAGCACCTATAGAGCATAGCAAGTGAATACAAGTATGAATAAGCAACTGTGAAAAAATCCTGAAAACATTCTGATCCTTCTAGTGTCTTATTTCAGACAAGAATCAAAACTCAATTGTGCCAAGCCCCAAACCCAAGACAGCTTCATCAATCTCAAGTGTTTACAAGATGAAGTTACAATGGCGAACTGACTGATAAAACAGAAAAAAAATGTAGATTAGCAATGAAACTCCTCTGAACAGAGACAGAGCAGCAGTAACATCACAGCAGTACCATCACATCACAGGAAACATCACATCCTACATGCAATAATTAATTCATCATGGTATCCAAATTTTGAACAATCATTTAAATATGTTCAAGTATCTTCAAGGAACGAAGCCTTTGTAAAAGAAGAATGTGCTTTCAGAATCAGACTTCAGTGATGAGTGAAGACAAAAGCTGAAGGTGCACTGGTTAAGACCCTTGTCATGGCCCCATTATAATACTGTCAATGAACGTAAATTAAGGCATAATTGTCCTCACTGAAAGCTGTTCCCTTTCTGCAAGCTGGGATTCTCTTTCCCCTACATGTTCCCTTCTTGTATTAAAAAAACCCCTCTGTAATTATAAATGCTGCTATTCAAAAGCAAACTCTTTTTTCCCCCCGATTTTAACTATTAAATAGCTGTCTATTTTAATATTGCAAAAACCATAGCTTTCTAAAAAGAAAAACACAGCATCCTAAGAATTACTTCCTCTTCTAAAATGCTAATTTCCTTTAGATAAATAGCATTCTGTCATACGTCAATCTATTCTAAAGGTAGAAAAGAAACCAAAGAACACACACTATGCACATAGTTGGACTACAATGACACAAAATTGTACCTTTGGAAAAGCTTTGATTGTTTCCTTATCTTGAACTTTGCCTTTTTTGCATTGCTAATTTTGTTAATGGGTTCAGTTTGCTCTGAAATTTACATCAGGAAAATAACCAGCCCTACAAGGTCCTCTGTGTACAGGGCTGTTTGCACATTTGTTACAAAGGCTCTGTTTGACATTGGGGAGTGGTGGGATGTCTTGAAAAGCAAAATGTAAGATGTTACATTCGGGTCATTGCGTACTTGTTAGCATCTTTAAAAGGAAACACGAAGATCTGCTCTTATTTTTATTCAATTTTTGTATCAAGGCAAAACAATTCAACCCTAAAATAAGTCTCTGATGATGCTGTGTCATCCAGGTCAACCCCAAAATAGCCAACTAAACTTGCAGAGCTGGAACTGTGGTCACCATAGTACAAGTAGAATTTTTCATCTCCCTTGTGCTATTCCCATGACAGGCACTGTACCTGAATACAGGATAAAGTACAGCTGAAAAGTCTCATCTTACATCTATGGAAGTTAACACTTCCTTTCAGGTAAGTTGGCAGGCAGTGTTCTCTCTGACAGGCAGCATTTAATACCTGCATGACTGAGAAGGTGGAGCAATGATGGTGTAAATCACACACAGCAGAACCCACACCTTCATTCTTGATTTGTTCACCATCTAAGAAACGTGTGAAAGAAAAAAGAGAACTGCAAACATGCCAACCTGAGTAGCCTACTGTATTTACAATCACCAGTTCTAAAGTCTGAATTCACCTGCCTATCCACATTCATGGGTTTCTAGGATTCCATGATATACAAGGACGCAGAGGCTTTGTCCTCTAAATCCCTCCTGTTTCTTACAGATTACCACAAATACCACAAAAGTCACCAGTCATGGCTACATTTTGCCACTGCCCATTACTCAGTGTGAGTCATGACAGCTCCTCTAATAGTTGTAATGAGAACTTGGAAAAGGTCCCTAACAACTTAGTGCAATATTTTCATAAAATAGGAAAGCACTGACTGCATTCGCACAAAGCCCAGTTGCATAGCTGCAATAAATTACTTTTTTTCCTTATTATGTTTTTCCTATAGGATATAACAACTGCCTGATTTGTATAGAGCAGTAAAAAGTCCCTGGCTACATGCTAGCATAGAGGATATCTAAACATGCCTGAATTCCACCTGAGTTTTAATCAGAAAATGTAGGAAATATGTATGTGACAATGGTTCTGTCCCAGTTCTTTCAACTGAATAAATGTACTTTTAACTGAGAAGAGATATGTCAGTTCAGGGCTAAAGGAATTCACAAAGACATATTTAGGACTCAGGAGGAAGAGATAAAAAGACTCCTAAAATTACCATTAATAGCAAGCACAAAGTGTGGTCTTAAAACATTTTTAAGGTATTAGAGACATAACACCTGAAGGCTACAAATGTGTCTTTCACAAGTACTTCATGTAAGTTAGCATCTGCTGCTGAGGTTATTCACCAGAAACACACACAAAAGGCTGATTTCACACACACACAGAGGTAGATAAAGAAAAAATGTGGCTTCTACTCTTCATAAGATACTGAAATATTTACTCCCAATGGTTCAGGCACACTCCTGGCAGACACAGCAGTGGAATTTCATCCTCTCCAGTAGGATATTACCAATAACACTGAACTGGAGTTGTCCTTGCCCTTGAGCTGCAACAGATACAAGTCCTGGAGCTCTGCAGAGAGCATACAGAGCACTTCCTCTAAAAAGCATCTAGGTAGGCATCACTAGATTTTTTTTCCCTATGGAAATTCCATGGTTTAAGCACCATGTGATTATATTGTGAATGTTGGTGTCATCTGCCACTTGGTGAGGATTCACAGAGCAGATGCTTTCTCCAGGTAAAGCACCTTGCCAAGCTGCTCTTTGCCAGCTGATGGTGACACAGCTGTCCCTGCTCTAGAAAAGGGAAAGAAAAATAGACTCACTGAAACTCTGATATTAGGAGAAAAATCTCACCATAACTGTTGGGTGGTGAATTCTTCTCTATCCATAACCGTTTTCTAAGTACAAAAATTCAATATAATGGAAAATGTACACCAAAAGATACAGATGGCAAAGGGGTCAGTTGACATTCAGCCTTCAAATAGAGAGCTCTAAATAGTGTATTTCTGCAGGGAGTTTGATTTGAAACAGCACAACCTTTGTAGCCAGAAAGCAGGAAATATTCATAAAAAGTTGAAAATATTGGCTTCTGTTTGTATAGTATCTTTTGAGGCAAAGTCTTGACTCTTCTCCCTACAATAATTTTATTGGTAAATAAATATACTATTTTTTAGATTTTAAGACACCAATTCTATTTTTGGTATTGAAAATATGAAAACAATATCATTTGCTTGAAAGAGAAAAAACTTGTTTTTCGAGCTTAAAAAGATAATTTTACTTTAGTTAACTTTAATTAACTTTTCCACCTGCAGTCTCCCAATAAGCCGAGGGGGAAGATTAGCCACAGTATAAGATTCTAACGGGAGTTCAATTCAATATTTATTATTCATTCCAGTATTCTGTAGGAATTAATTTATTTAATGAGCAAGCAGGCGTTATGAAGATTAGAATGGATTTTAAACATCTCAGATGTTTATGTCACTGGAGGTAACAGAGATGATGTTTACTTGTGAGGCAATAGGTTGCCATCTTTTCCCCTTCATATTTCTCTTCTCCACCATTTCTCACCACTTTTTTTCACCCCAAAACTTTCATCACACTGATTGAGAGCTCACAGTACAGCTGGGTTTGATCTAAGATTGCCTTACCAGGACACATTACTTCTCTAAGTGGGTAATTCTGGATTTCAGTCTCATTTCACTGCTGTACAAAACCTTTATTGAAAACCCTTTGTTAATCATTTTTCTTATCCTAGTTCTTGTTTTTATATGTTCATTTTAGTTTTAAATCTGTTGCTTAATTGCAGGCAATGAGTTTTCTAGCAATACTAGAGTTGTGATCCCATTTATCAAAAAACTGTTTCGAAACAGGCCCATTAAGCTTTCTCAGATATCGACTCCAGTCTCTCTTAACTCCCAGTTCCTTGCCTTCATGCCACTGATTCACGTTTTGTTGCTACACTCATGAAGCTTTTAGTTAATGGAAAGGGAATAACAAACACCCACACTCTGGCACATCCATTTCAGGCCTCACAGTTTTACTTCTCTCTTTACTGGTACTTTCACATGTTTATTTTCCATATTTTAGATGTTTGGACTCCAGTCTCTCTTAACTCCCAGTTCCTTGCCTTCATGCCACTGATTCACGTTTTGTTGCTACACTCATGAAGCTTTTAGTTAATGGAAAGGGAATAACAAACACCCACACTCTGGCACATCCATTTCAGGCCTCACAGTTTTACTTCTCTCTTTACTGGTACTTTCACATGTTTATTTTCCATATTTTAGATGTTTGAGGCCTTGATAGCATCATTATAGAAATGTTTAATCAAACCCACAGTTTACTCTGACAATATTTGGCATTAGTAACAGCCCTAATTCACTATAAACACTCAGCTGGCAGCTTTCTCATGACATTTTTTGGTGGCTTTTACATAATCAAAAATCATGTGGTATTAAACAGATATTGAGATAGGGGCTGCAATTCTGGATCATTCTATCGCTGCTTTTTGTGTACATATAAGAAAAACCAGCAGATTTCTTCCAACTTTATGTATAAATTTAAACTCAAACAGTAGCAGCTTAGGAAACTTGTATATTCCCCAAGAAGGTACAAGTCCCATTCAACTGAATGATCAAAAGACTGAACTGAAGATACTTTGGATGCCCCAAAAACATGTAAGTTCCAAACCTGTTTAAAGAAAATCTTAGGAAGATCATTTATTACAGGCTATTAAAGGGAAAAAGGAAGACTTCCTACAAGCCATTCTACCTAGACCACAAGTTAGGGACATTTAGGAACACAATAAAGGGTACTACACATCTGCTTATCCTTAGGGGTTTATAAAACCTGTTATTAGCCATATTAGAATAAAACATCATGCATGGTAGTCCCACCAAATACAACCATTGTCATGCTCTTAACAACACTTTCCATCTTACTTAGGCAGGAAATTACTGGCAGTTTTCTTCGGCTGTAAATTAGAAAACACTGATGAGCAACATGCAGAAGTTGCAGTTGCTTCAATTACTCTCATAACCCCTTCCCTTTCAAAAAATGTCAATACTACAGATTCCTTTGGGGAGCTTATTTCTTCCTGCATTCTTTTTAATACACTTGTGCATTAAATGGATGTTTAGCCATCTCCTCACAAGTAAATCTATCCCTCAACACATTCACTTCCTTCAGAGCTCCTGTGGAACTACATGAACAGTCAGGGGAGGAGATCAATACCACACTCCATTTTCAGCCATTTGGTCTTCACCCAAAATACATTCAGACTGCCAGAATCTCCAGATGTGATAAGTGCAAACTGTTTTCATTTTTGCACATAATTTATATTTATGATGCAAATATGCAAATTCATGTTAGATGTGTCTATTCAAACA